>NC_031986.2:45425862-45608362 GCF_001858045.2 Oreochromis niloticus
ATTGGCTAGGGTCAGTGTTACTACTGGTAGCATGAGGCAATACCTGGACCCTACAGAGGTTGGTAGTAACTCCTCCAGGAAGGCTCATCAGTACGTACCATTGCCAGGAGGTTAGCTGTGTCTACCAGCATAGCCTCGAGAGCATGGAGGGGATTGGGGTGTGCCAAATTACACAGAAACTGGGGAGGAAATGAGAGGCAAGAGAACTTCTGGAGAGATGAATCCAAATGTGAAATATTTTGGTTCAAATTGTTGACAGTATGTATGGAGGAGCATCACTGAGTGTCTGCAGCCAACTTTTAAACACGGTGGAGGCACAATCGTGGATGCAGTTACCGTCACATTTTGATCCACTGTAATATCATCTATAAAGCATCTGATTGGCAGGGGCTTCATGTTTCAGCATGCCAGTGATGCCAAACACACTGTCAATGCAGTAAATGCATACCTGGATAGGTACCATGGCGGTTATACACAAAAGAAACTATATTTATTATTAAAGTATACTCTTTTTTTCCTTTTTTCAGTTTTACTACATAATATCTGATGGTGTCTAAGGACAATAGTCCAAATAAAACACTGTCAGTCTTAATCATAACTGCATATACCCCAGTTGTACTTCCTTAAAATTAGCTGGAGCTGTGGATGTCTTAACTCACAGTAGCCAGACAACAGCCGTTGCTCCTGCTGCGTTTCCCCCCTTGAGAACATAGGCTGTACACCGTTTCCACTGTGTGTTTTTTTACCTTTGTTCTTTACCTGTTTGTATTGTTTTGATGCAGGCCTGGCAAGTCCTGGGGACCACCCAGGCTGAAAATGAGAACGAGCAGGCAGCGATTGTCTCCCTCCAGAGGTAATGACAAACAACTGCATTCAGTTCCCATTTAAAATCAAAAAACGCTCGCAGACATTGGAGAACTGTCAGCTGTTGCTGCTCGGGAACACCATATGTTTCCACAAGTGGGACACTGTGGAAATGTCATGTGAAAAGATGAAGCCCAGCATGTGAAATTTGCCTGCTGAACTGTTTAACAGCAGTAGGTTGTTGCTAGAACAAAACCAAGTCATAACTAAATGCTGATGTTAAAACAGTATTATAAGAAGAACACCATCACAGTTTTGTACAGTTATCCTTAAATGGAGATGGGAAGAGCAGGCTCTGGGAGTTTTATTCTTAAAACAGAGACACCCCACATGGATGGTGAATGCACAGAGCAAGTTTATGAGCAGAAGCCTCAATGGGAGGTGACCCACTTTCATTCACACTGGTGAAGCCGGAAATGACACCTTTCTGGGAATGTGAATGCTGACAACAGAAAACACAAGCGACAGCCATTCAGGAGAAAGTGTTCTTCCTTCAGATATGGTCCATTTTTCAGAAGAAAGAAATAATACTAGGAAAATGTGATCACTGTTAGACGTGGATTACAAATGATGTCCGCTGTAATGCAGAATATCTGAGTTGGCCTGAGATTCCTGCGGTCCAGCAGAGCCCTACACGTTCCTTCTATGATTTGAAGGTCTTTGTTATGTAATGGCTCCATCTGCGAAGGCTCTTTTTTGTATGAAGTGAGATTAAATGTTTTTAGCTGGCATAAATCTTGTTGTTACAATGGCATCGTTTCAGATTCACAACATTGCTGTATTCTGTTTTTTTATCCGTTTGTTGAATAATGTCATATGCTTAACTTTGCTTTGCCATGTTTATGCTTTAATTCAGAAAATGAGCTCCACCTGAAAATAAGAATTATCTGTCTTCTTTGATACAAAGGCTACACCTACAGTACTGCTATTTGAAATAAAGCAATTAAGATGTGATTGAAGGGCAGGCTATAACTCAAGGGTTTTAACAACCGTATCACATTAACTGTTAAGTAATAACTGCCATTTTTTACGCAAAGTCCTTTTTCAGACAGGTGACTGAAAGGTGTGTTTTTGACGAGGTGAGACCCGTTCCCTTGTTATTCAATGACAAATTAAGCAGATGAAAGATCTGGACTTGACTCCAATTGGTTACCTTCTGTTTAGTAGCTTTTTACTGGAAACAGTCAAAAAGATAAGACATTATATGTAAAGTTCATCATTAGGCTGAAAAACAAAATAAACCTGTCATAGAGGCAGAAAACATAGAAAGGCCAGTTCATGCCTTTCTCTTAGAAAATCACAGAGGGCCTGAAAGAGCACAGCTAAAGTAGATGAGAGCAGAATTCTTTCCTTGACTGAGAAAAACCCTTCACAACATTTAACTGAGTGAAAATCACGTTTCATGATGCAGCCGCATCAGTGTCATGTGACCCCTTCATGAACGAAAATATAGAGGGTTTAATAACAAGGTGCAAACCTCTGGTTACACTCGAGAACAGCAGATCAAACCAAGATGTACCAGAATGATGGAAAGAGAAAAGTACGCCAAACGAGAGAAATGAAGCAAACCCCATCGTCCGTCAAACACAGTGGAGGCTGTGTTATGGCATGGGCATGTATGGCTGCCAGTGCCACTGGGTCACAATTGTTTATTGATGGTGTGACTATTGATAGAGGTAACAGGATGCACTGTGAAGTGTACAAGGCTATACCCTCTGCTACATGGTGCAAAACTGATCAGAAAGGATTTCACAGTGCACACCAATAATAACCCGAAGCATACTGCACATAGCAAGGCAAAGCTATTCTTCAATGGCCGACTCAGTCACCGGCTTTCAATCCTTTAGTTACTGAAGAGAAAACTGGATACAGAGAGATCCCAAAAAGTAGCAACAGTAGGAGGCTGCAGTGAAGGCCTGGCAGATCATCTCAAGGACGGAAACACAGCATGTGGTGATGTCCATGAACATTTGTCGAGGTACAGGCCGTCACTGACTGCAAAGGAAAATCCTAAAATTGTGTCAGACTGTCTAATTATTTTTAAGCCCATAAAAATGGGTGACTAAGTATAAAAATGTCTATAATTCCTAAACAGTTTTTTATTTTTGTAAAACGCCTTGAATTCAAGTCTGCACTTTGATCACACCTTGATTATTTGATTAAAATCAACTGTGACCGTGTACAGAAGCAAACAATGCAACACTTGTGCTATTGTGTGAGTATTTATGGGCCTAACTTTATATGCAGTGAATGTCAGTGCCTTGAACCAGTGTTTATGTCATTTGCAGCAGGACTGAAATAATTTGGTTTGTGCGAGATTATGATGGTTTTAAGGAAACTGGCACATCAACTGTAGCAAATCTGGCTTGAAAATTATCTTGTTGAGAGCTAAATCTTGTTTTGGCCTCCCCTTTAGTCTTTCGACTAATCCAAGTCGTTCATCCAACGCTGTTCTGTTCTTCTCCCCTTTTCAATTATGAAGTGCCAGCACAGAGCTCAATGGCAAGCATCCATGTGATATAACCGGTGATATAACTTCAGCAATCACTACAAACATACTTTCCGTCTCTGGAACAAGCACCCATGCCGTTTTGCCTAAATGCAAAGCTAATTCAAATCATCAGCTATGGGTAGCATGCAAACACGACTCTCTGCAGCAGAGACGGAGCAGGAGAGGTGCTGCTCATTCGCTCTGGCCCAGAAATCATTAGCCTCGGCCTGATGTTCCTCTGCTTTGGCCTGTCCCAATTAATGCTTGTCAAATCTAGATTTCTCTTTGAAGTGAACACCTTACTTGATTTCTCTTCTCCCATGAACGAATCGTGTCTCCATCCAGGTGTTTGGAGCTCCACCCAAACAACCTTATAGCCCTCTTGGCTCTGGCAGTGAGCCTGACCAACACTGGTATGCGCCATGATGCCTGTGAGGCCCTCCTCCGCTGGCTGAGACACAATCCTAAGTACAAGCATCTCGTCAAAGGCAAGACTCATCTAACGGGATCTCCAAACTCCCAGCGCAGGATGTCTCATGCTCCCAACTTGGGCAGACATGAAAGGTAGAGTATTTAAACTCTTTAGACCTAATTAAAAAAGGATCACTACAGTATAAAAATCTCTTATTTGCCACTTTATTAAAGATGGTCTCGTATGTTGGCTTTGTATACATATCAGAGGCTGCAGCAAGTCAAAGTTGTTGATGAAGTGGAAAGCAACATGTAGCTGTGCAGGTTTAAACTTGTTCTTGTAGCTGTTAACAATTACTAAACCAGGTTTAAGACATTTCACTTTAAAATCTGGTCCCGGATGTTTGCTTTGTACACTAATACACTGATTAGTTCCACAATAATTATCTTTTATTTTGCCATCCATCCATCTGTTTTCTTCCACTTCTCAATTTCAGAGTCACAAGGAGAAGGGTTGTCTCAGCTATTATAAGCTAAGGCTACGTCCACACTAGCCCGGATAGTCTGAAAACGCTCCGCGTCCACACTAGCGTTTTCAGTTGTTTTCACAGAGTTGTGCATCCACATTGAAACGGATGAAAACGCTGACATTCCAGTCCTGCGCACGCGCAAAAGCGAGTGAGAATTAAAGATTTTGAAGAAAAGCTGTCTGGAGCATGTACAGACTGATATACATCTTTTTTAGAGCTGTCAAAATTGAGAGCAATCAAAACAACTGCTGTGTAACGCACTCCGCTATCTTTGTTTAATTGGTCACATGACTGCATCACATGGCTAAAATGTGTCATCGTTTTAGAAAGTCTGTGTTTTCGAGCGTCCACACTGCGACGGGACAGCTCCGTTTTTAAATGTATGCGTTTTCGAGAGCATTTTCAAAACGCTGTGTTTTTCCTTGAGGAAAACGCCGTCTCAGTGTGGACGGGAGGCCAAAATGGAGAGAATACGATGCGTTTTCAAACGAAAGCGCATTAGTGTGGACGTAGCCTAAGAGTACAACCCGGACAGGTTGGTGTATATTTAAAGGGCTAACAGAGAGACACAAACTAGCATTTACACCTGCAGCCAATTTACAATTGCCATTAATTGTGACCCACACCTGTTTTCACACCTTGGCTCGTGTGATTAGGTACAGGATCAAAAGGGGGTCCACGACCCTCATGGGGGACACTCCCATAGGGCTTAAAATCTGGGACTCTCCACCAGTTGCTCTTAGAACTGAAGAAGCTTCTCTGAGGTGAAACATCTTCAAGAAACTTAAAGAAGTCCAGAAGCTTTTTTTTCCAAGCTCCTTAGACTACGATGACCTGGATGACTGAGAACCTTCACAGACCATTAACCTAACCCATGCACGCCATGGCCCGTGAGAGGAAGACAAACTATGCAGGCACAGGGAAAGCATGCAGATTCCACACAGAAAGGTCCCAGCCGGTGTTCAAACCCAGAACAGAACAATGCTAACCACAACACATGCATCCAGGACAGGCACGTGGACGTTAGCCTGGAAGCAAAGAAGGGTTTTGATACTAGCAGTTAACATTAGCCACACATTAGTTTTTCCTTTTATTTGCCTAGCTTAACATACTGAATTTGTGTTTTTTTTTATTCAACAATAAAAATCAGGTGCTGGGAATATTTTTAATTCTAGCAAATATGAATGACAAAAACCTTCTTCCACAGATTCCTGGTTAAAGACCTAATAGCAGTTGTTGCCACAGCTGATGACGCTGTAGCAGACGGGCAGTTTGACGTGTGCTTACACTCCATAGCCACATTAAAGCAGACATCTTCATTTATTTGGCTGGCTTATCTTTTAATATTGGGTCTATTCGTCTCTCTAATATAAAATATATACACAGCCAAAAAAATAAAAGGAAGACACTGAAACTGTCAATAAGAAAAAAACAATCATGCTAGATATCTATACTGACATGGACTGGGTAATGTGTTAGGAATGAAAGGATGCCATAAATAAAAATGATCAACACACAGAGGGCTGAAGACAGGTCAAAGGTCAAAGTAAAAAAAAATGATGAAAGCCAGTCCAAAATCCATTTTGTAAAAATTGAATTGCAACAACTCAGAATGGTACTCAGTATGGGCCCCAGGAGTACCTGACAACAAAGGGGCGTGCTCCTGATGAGGTAACTGATGGCGTCCTGGAGGAGCTCCTCCCAGATCTGGACCAGACTATTGCTGAGCTCCTGGACAGTCGGAGTTGCAGCCTGGCGGCTTTGGATAGACAGAAACAGAAAGTTTCAGATGTGTTTTATTGGATTTGACTTCTGTTGTTAAAATTGGTGAAATTACGATTCCAGGATTTGTAAATACTCTCGTATATGTACTTGTGACACTGGTAGTGGCAGTAATACTGGTGACATGGTAGACGGAGGGTACCAGTACATGTGTCGACCTCGTTAAATTACTTTGTTAAATGCGCGCTGTCTGTAATATTTTAAGCCGTATAATTGAAGTTGTTTGGTATATCTGATCTGAAAGACCTAATTCTACTCCCGAGGTAAAGTAGCTCTTTATCAAATCATTAATCGTCTAGTCAGTGTGAAGAGATACAGTTACAGCCCAGTTACTGCGGTCTCCCCTCTAGTCCGCGGAATAACATCACTTTTATTTTTTGCTGCTCACCTCATCCCTCTTTTCTATCCATTCCTTTTATCGCTATCCTAACTTTGCTCCACCCAAGTGGAAACCAAACCATAACTGTTATCTTTACACAAAATTTCCCACGTGTGGGACTAATAAAGGTTATCTTAAAATCACGACCACTAAAGCAGCTGACCGTCACTTTTTCAGTGTTTTACTTTTGTGTGGTGGTTCTCAAACTGTGGGTCTGGCACCCAGCGGGGTCACAGTCAGTGAATGATACAGGTGTTGGTCAGCAATGAAACACACTCAGTCTGTTCTGCAGAGAAACAGAGTTAACAATTCAATACATGCACTGCTAAATATTAGACCACAGCTTCACTCATGTTTACAAACATGAGCGAACATGTTTACAAACTGTTTACAAAATCTAAACAGAAATTCATTCCTTCCATACGATTGGCCTTCTTTGCCCCCCCCCCCATCATTCCCCCATCCAGTGCACATCATAGCCCTGCAGTCTTACACGTGCTTACTCAGCAGCCTTAAGTCACACTAATCCTTATCTCAGTTTTGTGTGTGTGTGTGTGTGTGTGTGTGTCCACAGCTCCCTGCTACCAGAGGTCAAGGAGCTCTTCCTGGAAGCAGTTCAGCAGAACTCTGACAGCATTGACCCAGATTTGCAGACGGGCCTCGGGGTGCTTTACAACCTCAGCGGAGAGTTTAACAAAGCCGTGGAGGCCTTCAACACGGCTTTGTCAGTGCGGCCCGAGGTAGACACACAGCTCTGCGCACTACACACAAGGGCACGGTTTAATATGCATGGTGCTGTGGTTCTCCAAAAAGATGTTTTTAGGCTGACGTTTAAAGCCAGCTATTATGGCTGCTTTGAGTTCACAAACATGTTCACAAACCAGCTTTAAAGTTTTTGAACATGTGGAACAGACAGTCAGCGTATGACACAGCTGTTCTGTTCTACGCAGCTGGCACTGCATTAATCGACCGATGTCAACAGTTTTCATACAACTGTGGATCACAGATTACATCCATGTTATGACACAACAGTGGGTTTTCTGTTGTTGTGGACACATTATCATCAGAAAGTACTCTACTTTTGTTCCTCAGAAGCTGCTGGGAATGGATAAAGACTCTTGTGTTTGCTCTTGTAGCTAACAGTGCAGGATTAGGCGTGCTGTCCTCATAGATGAGACATTTTGGAGTGAACAGGAGCAGGTTTGTGACGAGACGAGGAGGTTGTCTGTGCAGGAGCATTACTGAGGGCAGTGACATCACATCATTATCGTTGTCCTGATGGGTCATTTGCAGCTTCTGAATGTGCCATGGTCATTTGTCTTTGGACTGAATGTCGTGATACTTTCACAGTTCTTATATTCCATGTAGACCTGTTTGTAGAGCAAAGCAGCCAGATTCAGCCCTTCTGAGTCGTGCTGGTGGATCAGTAAGTAGGAGTTACACCTCAAAGATGTTTCAAAATGATACGTATCACTCATCAGCTCCAGTCTATTATCCATGTCGCTTCACTTTTAGCTTCAGAAATAGTGAAATGGTGACAGTCAAAATGGCAAACCTGGGGTTTCAGATCGTAGTGCAAGTTTTTTTCTACCTCTTTAACTTCTTTGCATAGACCATGCATGCTAAAGAAAGCAGTGTAGTGTATAAACGAGTTAACATATGATTTCACTTCACAGTATTTGTCTTCAGAGGAGGGCACTTACATTGGTCTCCCATCACTTAAAACCACAGAGCACAAAATATTTTGCCTGTCACTCCTCGTACGTGAGCTGTCATCTGCAGAATAGAAATGTTTACAGAGATAAACATGATGAATCAAATATACTCTCAGCTTTGCAAAGGATGAATTACGTCAAGATATATGCTCACCAACCACTTTATTAGGTATACCTGTTCAACTGCTCGCAATGCAAAAATCACATGGCAGCAACTCGGTGTAGTTGTGGGTACACTGAAGATGACCTGCTGAGAGCATGTGAATGAGGAAGACAAGTGATTTAAGTGACTCTGAATGAGGCATGGTTGTTGAACCAGACAGACTTAGTGGTCTTAGTATTTCAGAAACAGCTGATCTGCTTTCACACACAATCATCTTCTTAGAAAGAACGATTCAAAAAAAGAGAAACTTGGTGAAAATCCCTCCTTGATGTCCGTCTTTCTCTGCTTTCCTGTCTAGTTCCATTATTGTTATCAAATAAGGGCAAATGCCAAAAAACTGACCACTTATTACAGGCAGTGTATGAAAAGAGCGTCTCTGAGTGCACAGTACAGCAGCAGAAGACCACACTGGCTGCCTCTCCTGCTTAAAACAGGAAACTGAGGCTACAGTTTACATGGATAATAAAAGACTGGAAAAATGTTGCTTGGTTGGATGAGTCTCAAATTCTGCAGCAACAATCGCTTCATCCTGCTTTGTATCAATAACTCAGGCTGTTGGTGTTAGAGTGGTGTTGGGTACATTATCTGGAGCAGCGGTCCCTTTTTTGCTCCACGGACGGTTTCATGTCAGACAATATTTTCACGGACAGGCCTTTAAAGTGTGGCGGATAAATACAACAAAATAAAATGATACGACCAAGTGGTTGGGGACCGCTGATGTAGCGCACTTAGTACCGACCGGTCAGTATTTGAACACCACAGCCGACTTGATTATTATCACTGACTGTGTCCATCCCTCTGCTGACAGCAGAATAGCACACTACGTCCCATGGGTCAGATCACCTCAAACTGGTTTCTTGAACATGACACTGAAGTCTCTGCACTCAAATTGCCACCACAGTCACCAGATCCCAGTCCAACAGAGCATCTTTGGGATGTGGTGGAATGCTGAGAAATCTGCAGCAGCTGTGTGTTTTGGTTGTGTGTGTGTTGTTATCGTGTCGATGTGAACCAGAATCCTTCAGGAATGTTTCCTGTGAGCGTGTGCGGTGCTTTCTAATACTGTACATACTGTAAGAGCCAGACTTCCAAACACACGCAGCAGATGCGAAGCCCCGAAGCATAGCGAGAATGAGCCACGAATATCAAGGGAGAGCTTGTGCAAACAGATGCAGTGAGGCACAGCAAACTGTCACAGCAATATGCGAACTGTCGCGCTGCCAAATCTGGCCTGGTGAACTCCTGACTGGCACACATATGCTCTCGCTTGTGATCCAGCACAACAGTCCGCACACACATACACAAAAACACACATAATTACCCAGAGAACTAAAAATAATCTCAGATGCATGCATATTCACTCCACTAGAACGCACAGACATGCGACAAATAAAATGGACACACACGTAAATACAACCAAGAACTTTTCTACCATTTTTCTGTATGCAAATCAGTTCCATCCTCCTAGCACTGTCCCAGGCCAGCATGAATATTACTCACTGTTAAATCCAGCCTCCCACATATGACTTGGTAATATCTGCTCCCCTCCTGGAAAAATAGCTCTGAACACAAAGGGAGATAATTATACCCCAGTGCTGGGCTTAGCCAGAGATGAAGGATCCCTGTAACAGACCATGACCTCTGTATGTGCCCGTCTACCTGCAGGTGGGAAACAACAGCAAGGACATCCTTTGTGATGTAACTCAGCTATCCTTAAATTACCCTTCTTGAGTTACTTTTAACTAGGAGAGATGTTACAATGCTCCAAAACAGCCCCTTGTTATTTAGGTCTCTAAAAAATAGACTGCTTTGTCACGCTGTCACTGCAGATGGAAGGCCATGTGATGCACAGCAGCCCAGATTATCCAACTCTTAATTAGTCCATCTATTGTATTAAAGACACTGCTAGGTGATTTTTCAGGTCCCTCAAAGGTGGACAGCGTTTAAGCCTTGAATAATTAAACAATAATTGAAGCGATGTCGCTGATGAATTTTAAATTGGACTAAATGACTGAATGCAAGTCTTGAGTATGTAGGTTATTTAGGCTGGCAGCATCTGACAGCACACACCACGCTGAGCTGTGCCAAACCTTCACTACCAGACATTTCCTATTCCTCAATCAACCCACGACTCGCGCTCTTGTGCAGGACTACTTGTTGTGGAACCGCCTCGGGGCCACGTTGGCGAATGGAGATCGAAGCGAGGAGGCAGTGGAGGCTTACACAAGAGCCCTGGAGCTGCAGCCGGGGTTTATCCGGTCCCGCTACAACCTGGGCATCAGCTGTATTAACCTGGGGGCACACAGGTGAGTGATCTGGGGCTGCAGGAGAGTGGGATAGCATTTCTATTCTTTTTGCGTGATGCAGTGGAGTAGAATTAATAAGCATAACAGCCAAAGTGTAGGTCAGAAAGGGCAGCAGTTGAAGTGAGATAATGCACAGAGTTAATATGTGAATTTTCATAAACGCCAAATAAAAGCATGAAATCTTCACAATGAGAAGGCTGCAGACGATATTGGCTTAAAAATGAAAATGTTGATTAATTTCCTGTTGATAGATTTATTATTGCAGCTCGAATCTAAATTGCAAAATGTGTGACTTGGTGCACTTGGTCTCTTCTTATGAATCATTTATCTCGTGTGGCAAGTGGAATACTATCTGCACATATAAATTCAGCTCATGATACCAATCATATGCATTCATATTTCAAAATTATCATAGAACGAGTTTTAATATGTACCTGCCAGACAACATCCAAAAGGTAACTGCTTAGCCACAAACAGAAAATATTCAGATTGAAGCTACTATGAGTGTAGAAAAACTTCAAAGCAGCAGCACATGACCAGAAATCTGACACGAGCAGACATCAAGACATATCCAGACTCAGCCAGTTACACTAGACAGCCGTCAGTGGCCGAAGTAAATAAATAGCATAGACGCTAACAAAATAAAAGCATAGAAATAGTCATAGAAACAACAGGCCTTCATGCTAAATTTGCTCTAGTTCAAATGAGTGAGTTTTCTAAACCTTACCAAAGGTTTGTGCTACTCTAAAACACAAGAAATGCCTTGAAGTTAAGGTAGGTTTAAAAGTCTGCACATTTGCCTCTGTTAGTTTGGTAGTTGAGACATCTGCTCGAGACTTCTCGCAGAGTGATCAAGTGCAGTGTTATATTTTGGCCTTTTTGTTTATATTCTTGTTGTGCAAAATGAGTTGGTCTCGTCTTCCTCCCCTCACCCCAACCGACTGGGCGGGTCTCTCCCTGAGCCCGGATCTGTCCGAGGTTTTGTCCTGTTTGATGGCAGCAAAATGTCTTAGGGTCATGTTTACCACTATGTAGTATCGCCTCTTCTTTTAACAACAGTGCACACATGTCTCAGAACTGAGGAGATCAGCTGATGGAATTTTGTGATGCAATGACTTGCTTTTATCGCTTCTTCCCCAGAGAAGCGGCCAGCAACTTCCTGACTGCCTTAAGCCTTCAGAGGAAAAGCCGGAGTCGCCAGCAGTCCCACCAGGTGATGTCTGGAAACATCTGGGCAGCTTTGAGGATAGCTTTATCCATGATGGACCAGCCTGAACTCTTCCAGGCTGCAAATATCGGTGACTTGGATCTTCTCATGCGGGCCTTCAACTTAGACATTTGAGGACTGGGAGGCAGCGATGCGAACATCTGCCCCCTCTTCACTTACTATCTGATTTCTACCCAACAGCCAAAAGTCCAAAGTGCACACATCAGAATGGACTGATGGACGTTAGAGACAACAGTGTGTTTTTATGCACGTCCAAATTAACTACAGTCGTCAAAGCTATTATATTTTTCGCCCAAGTACCTCAGAGCAGTTGTGGGGATAGGTTCTTCCAAGGGTTTGAAGGGACTGCTTTGTGTTGGATTTGCACTGTAATTTGTGATTTCCCTGAAGAGCACAAGGACGGGCAAAGATTGTACGAGCAATGCCTTAGAGAAAACATCAATTAAAAACTGACTCATCCAGCGGAACAGAGCCGAGCCAGCAGAGACGGAGCGACAGGCAGACGGACGGTTGTACGAGCCTGATAGAGCAGACCTCACAGGCCGTTTTCAAAGAAAAGAGAGGAAAAAACGTTTGACTCCTGATTTCTCTCCTGAAGGATGGATTTAGTGACCAAATGACAAAGACTGCACCATATAACCTGGAGCTCCAGACTCTGTTCCTGGCTTATTTTCATCCTCTTTCAATGGGAAAATAATGATACTGCATGAATAAGCATTTTCATAAATGGATTCTTGTTTCAAATTAACATACTTTTAGAAGTTTTCCCTTTGCACTTCAGATAAACAGATATAACTTCCTCAGTCCGAGTGGAATGTGCAAGCCAGGTCTGTAAAGCCTTACTCAAAAGCATGCGACCAACAATATTTATTTATACTATTTTTATGAAAACAGAAAAAACCCACACTAAGCCATTTTCAGACTAGTTTCATTTTCTTTAAATAACTGCTGTCTTTTGAACTTGAAAGCTTTTTGTTTCGCTTGGTTTTTCTCTCCTTTTTTTTGGCTCCTAGCTCCTCTTTGTTCCCTTTAAGCTGACTGCAGAAACACACCGAAAAGCTGGGCAACAGCAATCTATAAAACCTTCATTAGTCTTTTCAAACTTTAGCATATGAAAAAGTTATTCTTAACAAGTCTAAAAATATCTCTTTTTATCTTCTTCTGCTAGTTCCAGGATGGCTTCAGAGGCCCTAACGACTACTGTACACATTATACAATCCTTTTTTATTTTTGCTGACCTGACTCGATTTGTTTTCTGTTGTCTGTATCTGTTAACGCAGTTAGTGGTGTCTTTGCTGCTGCAAGGCTCATGCATTTAATAGTCATAATGCATGATTTAAATATTTACGTAAGCTTGGGCAGAATGCTGCACATGAACGCTGTTTGTTTCGCCACACACTTCAAATCACATCAGGCTGATGTTCAAACCCGAGATGGTTATGCATCTGCAGAAAACATGATTGTATAAATGCAGTGATTCTCCTGCTGCAGGAAGAAAGCTTTTCCTTAGACATACTTTTTAGCTGACAGCTTCACTTGCATCACTGCTGCTAGTTTGAAAGTCACTCTCTGAAGTGAATACCATGTACCTCGCTGTGCAACAGAGTAAATGATAGATAATCTTCTGTACTGCATAGCTCAGCACATTCGGGTGTTTATCAGGCGTGTCCACGGTCTGAGGGTGCTGCAGAAAGTGGTTTTTATTGTCAGCTCCTATGCAAAAGGTCATGTTTTATGTTGCCATTCTGAATTGTTGCTGGTCCCCGTCTGCCTCGGTGGACCGAAAGGAAGCGTCGTTTCAGTGTTTGGAAAGAACGCTATCAGGCAGAACCAGAGACCAGTGCGAGAGCCATTCATCTTCCAAACTGTACAGCCGGGGTGTCACAGTCTGTACAAGAAGAAGTGTTTCATCAAGAAGTCGCCAGAATGAAAACAAGTGTTCTCCCAGGGAGAAAAGTGGTCGATGGCTCTGACAAAAAGAAAAACTGATAGACACATAAAGTGCAGCCTTCTGCTTTTAGAACCAGGGTGCACGGACATGGCGTCTTTGACCTTAGTTGCATCCACCAAATTCACCGCCATGTATCGAGCTTTTCTTTATTCTTTATCGAGCTCCATACATTCTGTCATTGTTGTCACACTAGCTGCATTAATATAATCGAGTCTGTGGCACTGTTGAGATGAAAAAAGATCAGCTGCTCTACTTGCAAGATACTTAAAAAAATGTTGGCACAGACTCTATTTATCACACAACCAGGATAAATAGATCAAAGACTAGACGAGGAGTCCAGTGATACATATGTGCATGCCGCTAACAGTCGGCCTCAGAGGGGAGCTAGCAGCGACTGTGCAAAGGCAATGAGGCCAAAGGAGGGGTGCATGCACAAATGTATTCACTGTGGGAGACTGGACGATGATAAAAGGTTCACGCTGTATCCTTCACTGGAACAAATCAGGTTTACATCCAGGAGTTCATGTTTGATTTGTTTGATTAGCATTAAATTATTGTGGAAGTCAAATTTAAGCATGCGTGTAGCTCCATACATGCCAGCGTGGGTCTGTCTGCCAGTTTGGCCCAGACTGAAAGGGGTGGCGTGAAATTTGCTTCCAGCACGTCCCCCCCCCAAAAAAAAGTGTCACTCGGCCAGCAGAATGGGTTTAACTGCAAAGTTTGCGACAGCGCCATGAACCTGCATCAAGCTACTTTTAGAGCCATTTGGCTGTTAGGATTTTAATATAATAAAGCTTGTGGTTAAATTCAATATGGAAGGTCTGCAATCACTCACCTGCCTGCTTTCTTGGGTGTTCAGCCGTTGTGCTGTCCTTTAGGTCACTGCCACACTTTCACACCCTGTCAGTCGTAATACTCTCGTCAAATCACCTTCTTTGAGCCAATCAGCTTCCACTCTGGTTCAAATCTGTGCTCTTCATCATTCTCCCTTTCAGACTGTCATTTGCACAACCAACCTCGTCCCCATCTCCATTTTCATGTTCACCACCACCAGCGTCTAGACTCCAGGGGGTCCTGTCCTAAATCCTATCACTGCTGGGATAGGTAAGATGGGTCACCAGAGTCTGATCGCCAAATACATTCATTTCTTTGTCTCAACAAATCATGTTCAGTACTTGATCTCTCCTTATTGAACACAGGAGATATCAGTATGTTAGCATTGTCAGAGTGAGTGCTGCATTTCGCTCAAAGCTCCACTTTTAGGCTCACAGAGCAGCTAGCGTGGCACGACGATCCTCCTTCAGTTTTCTTTGCTAAAGGGTTAACCCTACCCTGTAGTCGGTCCCTATCAGGTCACTGAAAGTCGTGCGAGTTGTTCTGTAGGCCAGGAGCTGTTCCACATTTTTACCTTACATGCCTGTTGACAGGGGATTTCTTTAAATCACCCTGCCGTTCTTTGTTCAGCTGAGACACCTGAGTTAGAAAACACACAACACTGCAGTTCCTTCACTCGCGAGGACGGTCACAGAGCACTCGCACAGGAGACACTCATGGACTCGCACTTTGTCACCGTCTGCGTTCTTTATTTATACAAGATTGTTCTGTGTGTGTGTGTGTGTGTATTACAAAGATAACAACGTCACTTAGAGCGGCGGGTTTTTCCCTTTCTACATCTGTATGTTCTTTTAAAAGAGCTGAGGTTTCACTTCTCTACATCTAAATGTTCTCTGAAGACAGGAAGCGGTTAGTAGCTGCACACAAGTTACTAGGTGAAAAGTCACATAGACATGTGCTTAATGATAAAATAAAAAGATACATTTCATATAGCTGATCGCATTATACAATATTCTCTTGACACCTGTCCTCCCAGGTGTTTTACAAAATCAACTCTAGTTGTCTTATGAGGCCCTCGCTCTTTCCCATTTCATTACAGGTTACCACAGGTTCATGTTTTTTAAAGAAATCTTACACTGCTGGGCTACAACCTTCTTCTGCCGTCCACATCATTCCATAGTGCATTGAGATAGGATGCAGTTTTCTTTATTTTGCTGAACCTACTACTGTACCTTCTCAGGTGAACTGACCTAACCTAACGCATGCGCCTGTGCAACAAACTGAGGCTGTTTGCATGTTAGATCCTTTACATTTCTACTTTTTTTTAATGACGTTTTCATTCGTATGCATGACATACATGGAAGTGCTTTCTCTTTCTACCCCAAGTAAATATATCATAAAGTTTCCTTGCAATATTGCTATAATGCACTTTTAAGTTCTCAAACTTTGACAAAACATGATGTATATAGTCAGTATGTAATCTACACAAGATGCTTTTTCTTGCATGGAATGATCAAGTGTGAGAGGCTCAAAGTACTGAGCCTAAGGCACAGCACACTCCAAACGTACTTCAGCTTGAATACTGGCTAATCAACTGGATAATCATAGTTATGCAGAAATGTTATATTTATTACTTCTACAAATTACAAACACGTTTGTAACCATTGCAATGACTCCAACCTATAAAGCTGTCTAGCTGCTATTGCACAACTCTTTAGTGGTGAAAAGTTTTTATGTAGACTTTCACAACCTGCTGTGACCCTTTAACAGCTGTTTTTTATAATTTTTTAATATTTGCAAGAATCACTGCTTCATTAGTTCTGTTTACACTTAAGAAAGAGGGAGAGTAAAAGTGGACAGCCATGAAACAGTTCAAATGTTAAATTCACAGCTTTTACACTGACTTGCTCACCGTGTCTTCTACTGTGGAGACCTTAAGTTTTCAAAGGTGAGTGTTGCGCAGTTTTATGGATTGAAAACAGACCAAATACAATCGTACATGCTCACTGACCACTTTGTTAGGTACACCTGTTCAGCTGCATAGATGCAGATGGTGTGGCAGTCACGCAGTGCAGAGGTGATTCTGAATGTGGTTGTTGGTACCGGAAGGACTAGTGTGACTACTTCAGGGACTGTTGACTTCTGGATCTCTATAGTTTACACAGAGTCGTCTGAAACCAGCAGCAGATGTAGAAGAGCATCTGTGAACATGTAACCACTGCTGTCAGCTAAGAACAGGAAACGGATCACACGGACCATCAAAACTGGAGAGTCGAAACACGTTGTCTGGTCTGATCCTTCTTGATTTCTCCTGTGACATTCGGATGACCGGGTCAGAATTTGGCATAAGCATAAAAACATGGCTGCCTGTGTCAGTGGGTCAGATTGGTAGTGGTGTAATTTTGGTCCCCTTGGTACAAAAATGAGCATCATTTAAACACCACAGCCTACCTGATAATGACAATGCTGACGAATGTTTCCATTCAGCTTCTTGGAGAAAATAAAATTTAACTATATATTGATTTGTGAAAATGTGTGCAGGGGTACTAGCAAGGTGTACCCAATGAACTGTCCATTTAACAATCCTAACGAGGCATTAATTTGTGAAGGCAATCACACGTTTGGCTCCAGCATGTTTCTATTAACTGAAAAAACAAATAAATACCCAGACACACAAATAATTCTTAATTCTAATGAAACAATGATACTGAAATAAAACGGTCAAAATAGAATTTAAAAAAAAGACTCAAAAAGAGGCACATTATTCTTCATTTCACTGGAATAACTTTTTTGTGTATCAATAAGCCACTTTTTATGTGGCTCTGTCCACTTTTATTATCTCTAAAAGATTTGTGCTTTTAAAATGTGGGAACTTGTGCTTAGGATACAAATGATGGCTTCACTGGTTGGGCTCATTAAGGTTGCTGTTGCATATGTACATTTCTTCCTCCACTGCTTCGTTTCAGAGCGTGCACTTTGTTTTCATTTATTTGTGTCACACGTATATGAATAATATATTTTCATGGATGAAATTAGAAATAATGTAATTTGTATACAGCCACTCGTTTATTGAAATACCTACTACAATGCATATTAATCTCCCTGTATAATCACGAGGACAGCATTAGCACCTTTGGAACGTACAATATGAAAGTAATCTTTTAAAATAAAGTGTTGTTATATATTCGACACTCCCGTGTCTTTATTGTTCCGCCTCCTGCCCGACACGATGAAGCCAGGTCTCAACAAATATGTCGTTTATTAAATTATCCAAACATCGTAAGTAAACAGTGCCACTGGTACACTGTACTGCCATGACTCTGTTCACATACACCTAAGCCATATTTGGATACATTACAAAAGTCAGCTTAAAATAATCAGTTCGAGGAGAGCTCTGAAATGAAAACTACAGAATTGGCACAAAAAAAGGCAGAAAGATTAGAAATGGGTCAAGTAGCTTTTTGACATTTAGTTAAATGGAGAAAAAAAAGAGAATAAAGCTCACAAGAGTACAACGGTACAATCTCTCTAGTTCACATGCTGACAGTGAAAAAACCTTTTCTAAATAACAAAATGAACCATTACGTTTCAAACAAGGTAGAGAAGAATGGAAGCGACCGAGCTGGAGGGAAAGCTGAAAGAAGAGGACAGAAAGACAAAGACGGCAACGAGCCGGGACAACGAGCAGAGACGTTTACAGCTACCCATCATTAGGCAAAAGCTTGTCACCCACTCAGCGACGATGAGTGGCACAAACACAAGACTTGCATAGAGATGTTTAGTATTCCCCGATGCATAGACAAACAGTTTATCTGGTAAGAGGCTAATATTTGCTCAGGGAAATCGAGGCACAGTGTTGTTAAAGGGGAGTCATATGGATTTATTATATAAATTACATTTGTGTTTTTTGTCTGTGTCAATGAAAAACGCCCGTAGGAACCATCGTGGTGCTGTTCTGCTTTTCTTTTCTACTCTCTTTGTCAACAGCACGTCTTCCCTTTGAGGACGAGAGCCTAAAATAATTAACTGTAATTCAACGTTTGATAAATTATGATTAATTCAAGCAGAACTCCACCTTCAAATATGCTCCCGGAAGCCGACCGCGCTTTTTGAGATGCAGCAAACAAAACCAGTTTCATGTCGTTTAAAAACCCAAATGTGAATAAAAATAAAGAGATGAAGCCAAGTGTGGAGATACTGACAGTCAAGAGCACAGTGTATAATCCATCCTGTACGTTATGAATCTTACTGAGCAGATAAGTGAGCAAAGCAGGGAGCTGGTGGCTCGACCAGCACCAGGCCCTAAAGAGTGGCCAGCTGTATCATCACAGTCATCTCTGAGCGTTCTGTTTGCAGCGAGCACCACGAGTGTATACATTCAGAGGAGGTACGGGTCACTGTACAGCTGTTCAACAGCAGATTTGGTTATTAGTGCATATTGCTCGAGACAAAAACATTCAAACTTCCATGGCCTGAATAAAAAGGCCAACAATCGTTTTAGCTTCTGGGTTACAGTCCGAATCTGTCAGAGTGATAAAAGAACCAACGTGAGCCAGGTGCGGCCAAGTAACAGTTATGTCGAGTTTGCAGATATTTTGCATTTTGAGCAAAACTTATGTACACAAAAGGTTCACCTACATTACTATGGAACCTCCCTGAACAGGGACGACTGGACAGCCAGGCTGGCCTTAATTAGATCGAATCAAACGAATGTAATCTCCTCGGCAGTGCCGCACTTCAGACATGAGACCTGGTAGTTTGTGATTGGCGAGTACAGTGCAGGTACAGGAAAAAGTCAAAAAAGTGCAACAGGGACAGAAATGACACTAATACCCTGACAGCTCAGCCGGCGCATCAGGGCGTCGAAGGTTCTTCATTAAATGTGACAAGCTTACACGTCGACCTCGAGCATAACCGGGACAAATCTAGTTAAAACCCATTTATCACTCTGAAACTCACGTGGTGACTTCCATGTGTGGAAAACCAAAACCTTTTCATTCTTAGTGAATTATGCTCCACTTCATATTTCTAATGTTTTACATAAAGCACTTGGGATTGCGCTGTTGAACGAGCATCGCGCTCCTCATCTCTTTCCAGTTTCTCAGGATGAAAAACATTCCCGATGCAAAGCCACCTGCAGCACAGGAACTTCTTGTTTGTTGTTGCAGTTTCAGAGCAGGGCTGGCAGTGGAGCACCGCGCTTAACTACACATTTATAAAATGCACCACTTTGGGAAAAAGAAAAAACGGCACAGTGACTGAAGGCAGAGCGGAGAAAGACTGAGATTTGATATGTGGCGTTGCTTCGTGTAAAGAGCACAATCGTAGAAATTGCACACATCCCTCTGTACCAACACTGTAAAGAAATGTTCTTTCTTTCAACACAAACATTGATATATACACATTTAAAGCATAACACTAATACACAAAAAGCACATCGCTTTCCCTTCTGACCAGAGTTCCTGGTTGCTCCAGAACGACATCACAATAAGGTAAGCAGCTGTTCGGAGAGGTTATCCCATCGTTCCCACTGAGGCCGTCACAGCTGTCTGCCAGTCTTCTGGGTCTGTGGGTATTTAAAGGACACGGGCACAGCCACCAGTGGTTTAACTGCTCGACAGTCGATGGTAAAAGTAGATGTAGCCCAAGTCCTTTGGAGGTCTTTCTGACAAACACACTTTGTGGTCGTTGTAGATCACCCACCTGCAGGCGGGAGAAGTACACATTAATTTTACACAAATGCTTTTAAAGTGTTATTTTTCTCAAATTTGAATGAAAAGATTTAATGGGTTCATTATTCTTTTTCTACTCAGTCTAAAGAGAAAACAGGCTCAGTTATGATCCAGCAGCACGCAGCCAGACTGGTGAACTATCGTAGAACTACAAATAATAATAAATCTGTACACAGTCAACGTAACGAGATGAGCGATGAGACATCACAGAGATGTTTCTGTGAAAGGCCTGGATGTCGTCAGCTCTGTAACATGAAACACTGCGTGCAGCTCACCGTCCCTCCTTTTTGATGTGACAAACATAATGTCCAGACATCGTGGACGCTCCCATGTGGCTGATGAAGGCAAAGAGCTCATATCCTTAGAAAAACACGAAGAACAAAGTCAGTGAGTGACAAACTAACGCATATTTACAGAAAACCAATTAAAGGGATAATTATCTAATAAAGTGCTCATTTTCAGTTTTATCTTAAAAACAGGTGATTTATTTAGCATGTGGTGATAAAATGAAGGAGGAATGTAAATTGTTTTTTTGATGCTGCTACACCTTGAAATTCAGTGTCCAGCAGCACGTGGGTGCAGCATGCGTCATAATCAGACCTGACTGGGGCTAAAATGGCCTGTGGACGCTCACAATGTCGAGATTAAATTCAAGGGCAGAGAAGCAGTAGGTTTCTGTTGGAGCGGCTGCAGCTTAAAATAAGCGAAATCGGTCGTGCAGAGTCACTCACGTCCTGGTCCGTCTTTGACTCTGGGGCCCGACGCGTCTCCGTCTGGGGACAGCGTGGAGTCGCTGTGCGAGTTGGCGTTGGAGAAGGCGTTGTCATTGGGCTCTGTGTCAGCCATGTCTGAAAGGGCATCACTCTCCTCCTCCTCCGGGTGGGTGAAGATCCAGTCGAGAGCTCGTTCAAGATTATTGTTCTGTAAAATGCCAAAAGCGGCGCAAACACGGTCAGCTTGCTGACATTCAGAACCAAAAAGGCCGTTAATATCCCAGGAATGCTAATTTACAAAGAATCATAGGGAATCTCTTCTTCTCATGCAGACGTGAAAATGCTCACTAGTAACTGGACCGGTTCTTATACAAAGTGCTTTTCTTAAATCACTTTTACCTCAGTTTTACCGCAGTTTTTTCTAACATTCACACTCCAGTGAATGCGCTGGGAGCAACAACTGTCCAGGCTGGAGCAGCCAGGGATCAAACTACAAACCTTCCAATTAGTGGATGACCTGCTCTACATCCTTAACCTCACCCAGAAATATTTCTGCTTTTCCTGGAAAAATTATTTCCTGAAATGCTCAAATCAACAGTCACAGTAGAAGCAGCAGTACTCATGGGAATAAAACCAGGGCTGATGACTGAATTTTGGGGGGATTTATCAAGCCCCCCCCCCACAGCTCCAGTGCATCTTGGATAAACTCCTCATAAAAAGCAGTCTCACTTTTAGGAACGTGTTAAATGAACAATTATTTACTAGAAAGGTGACAGGAATCCGTCTCTGCTCTTTTTTCCACAGAGGATGTTTGCGTTTGGTCCAAAATAGAGGTGTGATTCCTGAACGTGTGATTCCCGGGGAATGTCAGGAGCACATCGGGATCAGGAGAGGTTAAGCTGCCTGATGTTGCCGGCCGGGTCACTAAGCTTGAAGGGCAATCTCTTTTTCTTTTTTTTCCTAATTTTGGGCTAATAATGAACCAAGACTTGAGACCGCTTCTTGGTTTCACACCTCCATCCCTCAGGACCAATGTGAGCTTTTTTCCACTTCAACAACACGATGGCAGGCAGCGAGTCGGGCGCACTCACTGATGATAAACAGAGAAGCCTGGAGCGTCTATTTGTGCGTCTGACTAACAGTCTGCTGGGCTATTTTTGCTGAGGGCACACTTTGAAAGATGAGAATCAGAGGCCATTTCAAAACAGGGGAACTGATGGATTTACTGCAACTGTATCATGTTTGACTCATTAAAGAAATAAATCAATACTATGAATGCATTCAAAGTTAACCTTATGTGATGATAAAGTGAGTTGAAGTGTCAGTGAGCTGTGTCTTGCTCCTAAACCTGACAGACCAGCAGGGCTGTTTGTGCTGCTGGGATTACAGCTAAACACATGTAGACATTTCTAATCACTCTGACGACCAATCACATCTGCACTTTGGAAAGTAAACAAGTCGACTTACAAAGCTCGATTTTCATCCTCACACCTGCTCTTTGCCCTCTGTTTAAAATCACCACGCCGCCTTACACCCACTTCACCTCCTGACACTTTAAATTGTTCCATTTGCTTTGTGTTTCTTTTAGGTTTACAGGCTGTATTTTTATGATTGTTACTCATTTTAGTTTCATAATGACTCAATGAATGACTAATTGTCAGAGTTTCTTTCCTCTTGCGTTTCAAACGAACAACATTTGTGGTGCCTGGCGTCCCCGCACCCATCAGAGACACCGAAGCGCGTGGGTGGTTCTTTGTCGTCCGGGTTTCCGTTGCTCGGCTCTGATTTATCTCTATATAAATATGTAAGTATTCTATGTTAAACAGGCTGAGATATAGGCACCACCTTATCGGCTCAGACAGGCTGACCATCGCTGCCCACACAGGCCGTCGGTGTCTCTCGTCTTTAAAATAAATCCCTGCTCTCACCAACTGCAGCAGAAGACCTTGTCAGTCACACAAAATGGTATTTGTAAGACATCTTGGATAATTAACAATAACCAGAATTCTCAGTGAAAATAATTATCTGATGTATTTTAAACATTTTTTTTGTACTAGTGGCTAGAAAAACTCCAGTGGACACAGTGGGCAGAAGACTGACCGTGGCTTTGAGCGCGTGGATGCTGTGAGTGCGGGGGAAGCCCATTGAAGTGAGGATGGCAATGCTCTCCTCGGGGGGTGAGTTGCCCAGCAGGGCGGCGCCCGTGGGGCTGTCACCGGCGGAGGGGCCGGGATCAATCATGGAAGGCAGAGTGAGCGGCTCTGCAAAGTCTGCGAGGAAAAAGAGACAAAGGAAAAAATAATGATGCAGCGTGTTCCCATTTATGTTTAACCTATTTACTGTGCGTTTCTGCTTTAGAGGTCAAAGGTCGCATTTTCTAGAGCCGTTTTCATCTGACAACGCTAATTCAAACTGTAAGGCGATTAAAGCTGATCACAGACGTCCGACGAAAACAAACAAACAGCTTGAGTGTTGTGTCACTAATTGGCACTAAGAATATTTCAAACACAGAAACAGCAAAACCGTCACGGTAGGAAGGCGTGTGGGAGGCACCCCGATACTTATTCTGTAGTGGAAATGACACACACGAATGCACCCTGTGGATTGTTTGTCACAGTCAGGTTTGCTTGGGGGGGTCTGCACACCACTACACAACACGAGTGTTGATCTGTTAAGATGCTTACACCTCTTTAAACGGAAATACGGGCTGGCAACGAACATCAGGAAACACCTGGACCCCACACCGAGGGACTCTCAGCTCTGTGGGGCTGGCAGGGACGGTCCAAACACAACACCCTTCGTGACGAGTCTCCATGTAATTCAGTGAGTATGAAAATGATGTGAATGATATGCTACAACCTTCAGATTCACCAAATCTAAACTAAAGTGAAGACCAATGGGAGATCTGAAACCAAGACTGCAGTGTACACAATCATCAAACACAAAATGAGGGGAAAGAAAGTGTCCGACTCCCTTTCAGAGACTTTTAGAGTCATTTGAGCTGTTCTGGCAGAGTGTGGCCGCTCACCTCACTGACACATTTCCCTTTCATTTGTCACCTGGTTGCACTTTTCTCTTCTTTGTCTCAGGTTTCAAATAAGGTAAATTCATACCTCTGACTGTGGACCTGTAATGTTCCTCTTTCTGAATTCAGACTAAACTTATAATAGTTGTCACAAAAAACCTCAGAAACACCATCTATCCACTATCTGGACGGCATATACTTAACCTCCAATGCCATTACTAGAAATCTCGGGCCATTTCCTGAACGAGAGATCTTCTTTGACTTGCATGTAAATCAGGTCTCTATGAGTACTTTCCTTTAGCTGAAGTACTGAAAAAATGAGGCACCTCCTGACTTAAGTCATGTTGAAAGTCTATCTGCACTATAGGGACAAAAGTTATTGGTCATCCATCAAGCCAAACATCTGTACTTTTGCTTATCCAATCAGGCTGGTGTATTTCCAAGGCAGGCTCACAGAAATATTAGGCCACACCTTGTAATCTTTCAATCCAGTGTTTTCAGTTCCACAGGTGTATGAACTCAAGCACCTAGCCATGCAAACCTTTGTGAAAGAATGGACCGCTCTAAAGAGAAGATCTCACTGAATTTGAGTGTGGTGCTGTAACAGAACGCCAACGACTCGACGAGTCACCTCCTAGATAATCCACGACAACCTGTAAGTGGTATTACTGCAAAGTGGAAGCGTTGAAGACCCACTCAGCCAGGAACTGGGTGACCATGTAAAGTTACAGAGTCACTAAGTGCTGAGGTGCAGAGTGTAAAAGTCACCAATGCTCTGCTGATGCAGTAACTGCGAGCTTCAAAGCTTCTGTAAGTGTAACATGTGGGTTGCCCAGCATTTCTGTTCATTTAGTGTATTTGTTACTTAGTTACTAGATTTCTGTCCTTATTATCAGGATGCAAATGTGGAAAAAAAAAAAAAAGCTACAGCATGAGTACTAGCAGGAACTAGGCTGATCATATTTCTCCCGTGCCAGCTTCTCTTTGTAAAATGCAGAAAAAAAAAAGCTAAAACATATCTGAAAAGGTCTTATGTTTGCTATTGGCACTTCCCTCCCACAGTGCAAATATGCTGTTGTTTTGTAAAGTAATCAGAGGTAGAACGGGATGCAGAGATTTCTGGCCCATTCCCAGTCAGCTCCCAGTTTCGAAACTCCACTCTCTCCCTTTAAGATGAGGATTAGAGACTCTTTATAAAAGCCTACAGTGAAGCCTGAATCATCCCTTATTTATGCTGTCTGGGTCCGTCCCTGAAAACCTCCCATCTACTCTATTTCAGCCTCCACGAGCTTATATGCCACAGTTGCATATCATTAACTCTTTGTCTTAGTTAGCGTTTGTCCCTCGCTGTCCTCGCCGTCCCTTCCAGCAGGTATCTCTGGCTCCAGAGCTGCTTGTTTACCATCTGCTTTTACCGGCTCCACCAGCCAGCCCAGTGTTTACTGTCATACTATTATTGTTTGTTGTCTGTTGTCTCTCCATGCTCATCATTTCCCTCTTTGCCCTCGGTGCCTCAGCTGATTGCAGCAGATGGCTGCCTCTCCCAGAGCCTGGTCCTGCCAGAGGTTTCTTCCTGCTAAAAGGGAGTTTTGTTCCTCCCAACACCGTCATCAAACGCTTACCCAAATATTTGAGCTTCTGTCTGTGATACAGTAAAGCGCTAACCACTATTTCAACTTGTAGCTATAGTAATCGCATTAAAATGAACTATACGCCAATCAGATTTTTAAAAAGAGAAATCAAAGGAATATTACTTTTATATCTGGTGAACGTTTTATATATACTGAACAGTGAAACTGAGCACCAGGTCTTTTTAAAGAATGGAAGTACTCATTTTTAAGTAAAACACTTAAAACTTCTCTTACTTTCAGTTGAATTTGCTGAAGGTGCGTAATGACCTCAGCTGAGGAACAAGGACAGTCCCAATACAATGACTTACTGTTGGCCATAAACACAGCCTTCATTACTCTGCTTGCCATAAATTAAACTGCGCACCACTTATCTCCTCCCATCATCTCTATTTTGTTTTGCGTCCTTCTGATCGCCTCTTATACAGATGTGTTTATACCACAGAAAGACGTCGTTCTGTCAGGCTGAGGAATGGAAGAGCAGATGTTTGCATGTTAAGTCTTAAACTACGGCTGTGTCACATTGTCTTTAAAGCCCTCTTACTGTTTATATTCACTGCGGCGTCTAAAGTGATTAAGTGAACAGCGGCTTAGTTGTCAAACCAAAATAAGCTGAAAGAACCTCTGTGCAGGATCGGACCCTTTAGCTGATGTCACTGAGCCTGAATGCAGCCCATTTTGTAGATCCATCAAGCCCATTTAAAAACTAAGAGGTGGGGGTCTGCTCTAATTTCCCTTCTCTGCAGAGGCCCTTTACAGCCAACCAGGGAAATAAAAGCGACACGAGTCGGCACCTCAGGGGAACATCTCAACACAAAGACACAACGTCAGTCCCGACAAAGTTTCTGGAGACGATCGTGCACGCAGGTGAGCACAGATAAGCACCTGCAGCACGCAAAGGAACACAGTGCATGCAATGGAAGAATATGAGATGTGATGCGTCTCTCACTTTCAATTACCTCTGTGTTTAAAAAGGTCCCCAACAAATAAAATTGCCTGTCTGTGTAATGCATTCTGTCAGCACCACAGTGGGGAAAAATGCCTTTGGCTGATATGTGGATAAAAACATGCAACACAGACATCTTATGTAATCTGACTACCATCTAAACTTTGTTTGTTTTCACTGCAGCTCTTCTATTATTTGTCTCTAGTATTTCTACCTTTGTCTGGATTACAGTTACTCCTTTAATGCTCAGCACTCTCCCCACACTCATTTCATATCACCACCATGTTGTCTTGAAGCCTCGCTGTGAAACACTAGTTACACTTTGACACACTATATTGACAAAAGTATTCACTCATCTGCCTTCACACACTCACATGAACTTGAGTGACATCCCTTTCTTAAACCACAGGGTTTAATATGATGTCGGCCACCTTTTGCAGCCATAACAGCTTCAGCTCTTTTGGGAAGGTCTTCCGCAAGGTTTAGGAAAGCTTTTTTTTTGAAAGGGAATTTTTTGACCATTTTTCCAGAAGAGCATTTGTGAAGTTGGAGACTGATGTTGGATGAGAAGGCACGGCTCACAGTCGCTGCTTTAATTTATCCCAGAGCTGTTCTGTCAGGTCGAAGCCAGGACTCTGTGCAGGCCAGTCATGTTCTTCAACCAAACGTGTTCGTCATCGTCTTTATGGACCTTGCTTTGTGCACTGGTGCGCAGTCATGTTGGAACAGGAAGTTCCCAAACTGTTCCCACTAATTCGGGAGCATGAAGTTGTCCAAAACATCTTGGCATGCGGAAGCATTAAGAAATCACTGGAACTAAAAATTCTCCCTCCACCAAACTTTACACTCGGCGCAGAGGAGTTCTCTTTCCACTTCAGTTACTGTCGTTCCCAATTGCAACCACTTTGTTATAATGCTACTAACAGTTGACTGTGGAATATTTAGTAATGAGGAAATTTAACGCGTGGACTGCACGGGTAGCGTCCTATCACAGCACCGCGCTGAAATTCAGCGAGCTCCTGCGAGCGACCTGCTCGTGCCTGATTTTACACACCTGCAGCCACAGAAGTGACTGAAACACCTGAACTGAATGATTTGGGTGGGTGAGTGCTTCTGAAGATATATAGTGCACATCAGGGAAAAAACTGCATTTGTATTGTTTTTATTTAGTATTTTATGTGTGAAAAAAAGCAAATAAGTCCCAACATGTAATTTGATACCAGCACTAACATGTTTCTAACCCTGAACTGAGAAAAACGTTTGTATAGAACTTCTGACTGTAGAGGTCATGTGACATGTTTAATTTCACACTCCACCACAACATCATCCTCCATCCCCGGTGAATTGTGCCGTGATGCTGGCTCACCTGGCTCTTCCATATGGGCTATGATCCAGTTGAAGGCCATCTCAGGACCCATGTTCCCCGTGTAGTACACCGCCTTCCTGCAGGCCTCCAGCGGAAAGCCCATCTCCGCCAGCTGCATTACTGCGGCCTCGTCTATTTCTGGAGCTGGGGACACAAGAAATCAGCATCAATAACTAAAACATGCAGTTGCTGATTCAACAGTAGCAGTGGCTTGAGTCTAAACAGCCAAACCGATTTGTGGAGACTCCCTCTGTGGGACTCATTAAACAAAGAAAGCAGAGGAGCATCGGGCCTGCAGAGGTATCTTTGTTGAGGGATGATTTATCAAGGAGAGAAATGAGTCTGGCTAAAACAAGCAGAGCTGCACAGCAAAGCCAAGTTTGTCACAAAGTCGAGAGCAGCTGCAGCACCTGCTCAGGTAGGTCAGAGGTTTAGCTCACTAGCATTCATCACCACTGCTTCGAGCCCAAAATACATTTTCTATGGTTATAACTTATAGAAATGTTGCATGTTTATTCAATAAAGCACACAGCTGTGCAGAGAAATGAAATACTTACAGTCCAAGGAGCTCATGGAGTTATCTGAAAGAGGAGGAGGACACGGCACAGTCAAGCATCACCATCGCTGGTTCTGTATTTACTGTTGTTTCTGTTTTGGAGTCATTTCACTCTTTGAGAATAATAAAAGATTTGCAGACATTTGCACAGATAGCATCTATAATCGGCCAAGACAATATCCTGGAAAATCTGAGCTGCTGGCACGTTATTAATATTCACAAACAAAGATCCAGTTCATCAAACAAACCCACTGTAACACAGGGAATCCAGATGTTTTCGGGTACCCATGGCAGGTCCTGGGCACAGTTTGTAATTCAATCGGTTTTTACATTTTTTTTTTACCTTCATCATAAAAGGATAATTTAGTTGCAGAACATCAAGGGGAGAAACAAAGGTCCCCTCCCACACTCCTCATAAATCACAGAAACGCTGCCCAACTCTGTTATTTTGGACCATGAAATGTTGTCAGTGTCCTACAAACAGTATTTATTTTACACAGATATGACAACATCGGGTGTACGAAGAAAAAAAAACACTAGTTAGTTGTCATGCCCTTAATGCAGAAGCATGGCCTGAGAGCAGTGCAGGGTTTTGTTCATTGTCCTTTGTTTTCCTCTCATTGCCTCAGTTACAGCCCCTCGGGCTGCTGCTGGGTTTTATCCAGTTTGGTATATTAACTGAAAGGAAATATTGACCCAGTGAACTCAGCTGGAGTAGCCATCTTCCATGGTTTCTTTTAAATTGCTGGTTTGCTTTAATAGGTTTAAGTGGATAATGTGAGTAACAAAAACAAGGAAGGATACATACATCGTGTGCAGTTTGTAATTGTTAATTTTGTACTTTTTAACCAAAAGAAAAGTGGAAGCACAAAAAAACAATTCACTTTCCATTTTCTAAATGGCCTGGAATAATTGAGTGAATAGAAACAGACCAATGAGAAATAATGTGCTTCAAGCAGCGTACAGGAAAACACATTTGTGTGCTGCTATGAAATCAATAAGAATCACTGAAGCCTTTTGGAGATAGAAGTGTGACCAACGATGAATCACTGCGAATTTCAGCAGGGGAGGAACGGGCCAGCGGTCAATTTACAACCAGCAAAACTCATATGAACGTGAAATAAATAAATCTGAAAGTCTATTGAATGCAGTGTGTTGTCTCCTCTGACCGGTTTTCATTTCACAGTTTTAGCTGCACGATTTACAGACGCAACGCTGTTTTTAACCTCCTGAAATAGAAGCTCAGAGCGACGTGCAGATTTACTGCAAATAAAAACATGCATGTGTCTGTGGCCCTCAAAGATATCTGTACAGGACGCCGAGCCGTAACAGGGTCTAGGCAAACCAAAACAATGATGCTCTAATCTGGAGATACTCCACTCTGATTGTTTGATACCGACGGTACAGCACACCATGTTCAGTCCTAAAATATTTAGGCACACTAAGACAAGCGAGTGCAAACTTTTTATACTGTGTATTCATGTGCTAAGATGGAGCAGACGAAACCAAAGAAACATCCAAGTTTATGGATGTGTGAAGCACAGCAAAGGCTGCTCTCAGATGTTCCCATCTCTGCTCGAGCCCACCGACCCCGTAATGTTTCAAGCTGTGTTCAGAGCCTGAAACATTACAGGACTCTCTGTACTTCACATCTGCTGAAATATTAACAGAGACAGCGATAACTTGATGTAGCTGAACTTTACAACAGGAGGAGGAAACTGCAATCGCAGAGCAGAGGGAGACAAAAGGCAAACAAAAAGGAGGGCACTGCATTTGTGGGGTTGATTTTTGATTTTTAATAAGGGGTAAAGTGGCCTGGATTTAATGGCGGAAATATTACCAAGCCTGCAAAAAAAGTTTCTTAAAAAGTGACAATATTTTATTGAGTGCTATAACTCGCTAGCTTCCAGTATTTTTATCCCAGAGCTGAGAGAAGTGCGTTACAAGGAGATCTCGTGAAATCATTAGAACCTATTAGGCTTAGCCACACTGTGAACACAAACACTCTTCAGTAATTGATTGAGCATGCCTTTCCTGTGGGATTCCATTTAATATGCCCTTAGGAGGGAATATGGGTGGCTTTGAGCTGAATATTATATTAGAGACAATTTCACAGACCATTTAATTCACAAAAATACCCGAGACCTGCCAAAAAGGATGTGGGGCACTGCAGCTGGTTTAAGCAGCAACGTGTTATTTTATAGGGTAAACACAAAGTTTCATATACGGAGGTGTTTCTAGCACATAAATGGAGTGAAGAAATATTCTTGGCTTTTTGGTTAAATAGTACAACAAAAGGCTCGGCGCTTTGGGAAAACAGTGCCCTTTAAAATTAATAACAGACTGTGAAATCAAAGATGAAGGGCCAAAAATGCCCGGAGTAATTAAGGGTGCTGGTACACTTTTTTTTTCTAGAATTCATGCATGACTGCTAACACCCCTGTAGGCCAATGCAGGCAATTTATGAGAGCCTGTAACCTTCTCATTGAATTCTGGAGCAGCATCTAATAGATGCCATATATTATAATATATGGATGTTTATTTGTCAACATCAAACAGAAAATAATACAGAAAAGAGCAAGTTGTTAAACTCAAATAGGCTTAAAAACTCCCTCCTCTATTTTTATTTCATACCTCTGGTGTCTTCAGGTAAAACAATGGGAGGCATGAGGTCCGGCAGCTCTTCTTCACCTGCCTGCAGCCCCGTGGCTCGGAGCCGGTTCAGATCCAGGAAGTCGGGAACATCAATGGCCACATCTGCAGAGCGACAGCGAGATATAAAAGTATAAAACTGAAGAATCCAGCAGTAAGAACAGTGAGCTCCCAGATCAACTTCTAAATATTACGATCTATATGTGAGGCGTGAACTGACCTTTTTCCCCATTTATGAACTGAACTGAACACTTTATGAACATTTTTAAGTGCTAAAATACACCAACTGATTTTCAACTAGCAGTTAAACAGCAAAAGTGTTTTATGGACACAGACAGGATGACAGATATACGTTTATAACCATGTGTCCCAAGTGCAGGCGAAGCATTCACCGCTGTGCCTTGTGAACTGCAGTTTAATGATGCCCTCTGCTGGGTGTTTACAACATTGCACTTACTGAGACATGTTGGTGGAGGGAAATATAAGGTCAATAAATCTGATCAATTACTAAAGTGTGAGATACTAGTTACCTAGTTTTTTCGGCACCCAATCAACTCCAAATGTGAATTTCTTAATCTGGACCACCAGATACTCTGGGAACGAGGCAAATCGGGAAGTTCTGTAAAAGAATGTGTTGAAAATTCAGTTTACGAATCCAGCTGGTTTTCATTTAAATATACTGGGTAAAAAGGGGTGTACATTGGTCATTTCTGGCCTGAGAACAGGTGGACGTTGCTTACTTGACTCCAGCTGACTTGGCCTGCAGTGCCGAGCTCCAGAAATCAGGAACATTTTCCGGCTCTGTGAAGGCCTGCAGACAAGCAGTGAAAGGGATCCGCGCTCTCACTGGTTCGGGACTGGGACGCATATTCTCTTCTGCTTCCTTACGCTTCACCTCATATGCAAGCAGCTCTTCTGGTAATGAAAAAAACAACAAAAATGTGTCACTTTCATTTGCAGCATTCTTGGAACTGAAGGTGCTGCAAAAGCTGCAAGAAGAAGTGTAGCATTTCACGTCAGTGCAGTGCTTTAACTAAAACTCATCTTGGCAACATTTAAATAGTACATACAATTTGTCACATAATACTTTATATTAAGCTGTGAAGGTGTAATTATACCTTACATAAAAAACAGCTCTTAGCCGGGAACATTATTCCCTTCTGAGAGCAGGTCCTGTTCATTCTCCCACCTGCTGCTGCCGCCTGAGCTCGGGGCCATGCAGCTGCAGTGACCAGAGGCAAATGTGGCCTCCATTTGCATTGTAAGCGCGTGGGGGATCCTTTACCTCGATTGCTGGCGGCCTCAAATGGAGCGGGCAGCTGGATGCAGTAGTCAACCCGCTGGGTGTAACGGACACGACGAGTCTGGCAGCACTGAACTCGCTCCTCCACCAGGAAGCGAAACACATCACTTGGATTCTCTGAGCCTGCGCTGTTCCTCTGCGAAAACACCAAGATTTAGGATTCAGAGAAGCTGAATATGAGAACTGATAACAGAATCGGACCACATTTTGATTATGTGTCAGGCTGACTTTAGTTTATTATCCTAAAGCAGGCTTGGCCAATTCCAGGCCTCGAGGGCCGGTGTCCTGCAGGTTTTAGATCTCACCCTGTGTCAACACACCTGAATCAAATGATGAGTTCATTACCAGGCCTCTGGAGAACTTCAACACATGTTGAGGAGGTCATTTAGCCATTTGAATCAGCTGTGTTGGATCAAGGACACATCAAAAACCTGCAGGACACCAGCCCTTGAGGCCTGGATTTGGACACCACTGTCATAAAGTATTAGTCCCAAATGCCATCCATCCATCCATCCATCATTAATTTTCTTTCAGTTATCCGTGACCGGGTCGCGGGGGCAGCAGCCTAAGCAGAGAAGCCCAGACCTGCCTCTCTCCGGCCACCTCCTCTAGCCTTTCCGGGGAAACACCAAGGCGTTCCCCAGCCAGCCGAGAGATATAATCTCTCCAGTGTGTCCTGGGTCTTGGACTGGCACACCTCAACCAGCTCCTTTTAATGTGGAGGAGCAGCGTCTCTACTCTGAGCTCCTCCAAGATGGCCGAACTCCTCGCCCCATCTCTAAGCCACCCTTCAGAGAAAGCTCATTTCCGCTGCTTGTATTTCGGTCACTACCCAAAGCTCATGACCACAGGTGGGGGTAGCGACGTAGAACAACAAGTAAATTGAGAGCTTCGCTTTCACGCTCAGCTCTCTCTTCACCATGATGGACTGGTACAGCATCTGCATCACTGCAGCCACAGCATCAATGCATCTGTCGATCTCCTGCTCCTTTCTCCTTTCACTCGTGAACAAGACCCCAAGATACTTAAACTCCTCTACTTGGGTACTTGTCCTAGAGTAGGCACTTCAACCTTTTCGAACTGAGGACCATGGCCTCAAATTTGGAGGCTATGCAGACCAAGCTCCTGCAACGGTTGTTTAAGCACTGAATAGCAATTAACCAAACACCCCATACTCCCGGAGCACCTCCCACAGGATACCCCAAGGGACAAAGTCGAATGCCTTCTCCAAGTCCAAACACATTTGGACTGTTTGGGCAAACTTCCATGCCACCTTGAGTATCCTCAAGACGTTAAAGAGCCGGTCCAGGGTTCCACGACCAGGACAAAAACCGCATTGTTCCTCCTGTATCCGAGGTTCGATGCATTTTCCTTTCCAGCACCCTGGCATAGACTTTCCCAGGGAGGCTGAGGAGTGTGATCCCCCTACAGTTGGACCACACCCTCCGGTCCCCTTTCTTGAAGATGGGAACCACGACTCTGGTCTGTCAGTCCAGAGGTACCCCGCCTGATCTCCACGCAGCACTGCAGAGGCGTCTCAACCAAGACCGCCCTACAACATCCAGAGCCTTCGGGAACTCAGGGCGAACCTCGTCCACACCAGGGGCTCTGGCACCAAGGAGCTGCTTCAGTGGCCTCCCCCCAGAAAAGACGAGTTGTCCCCCGCATCTCCAGACTCTGCTTTCTCTGCGGAAGACTAAGGAGGTCTTTGAAGTTCATTCCACTGTCCAACAATGTCCTCAGTCGAAGTCAGCAGTGCTCCACCCGGACTATACACAGTGCAGGTAGAGTACTGCTTTCCCCTCCCGAGTCGCCTGACGGTTTTCCATGTCTCTTCAAGGCAGTCCGAAAGTCTTTTTCCTCCCTGAACTCCTCCCACACTCGAGTTTCTGCTTCAGCCACTGCCCAAACCGTGTTCCGCTTGGCCTGTCGGTACCTATCAGCTGCCATCAAAGTCCTACAGGCTAACCAAACCATCAGACAAACCTTCGTCAGTCTGATGGTTCCCTTCACGTCTAGTTCAGGGGACACCACCACGACGGGCACCAACCACCTTGCAACTGCAGCTCAGTGCAACAGCTTCAGCAATGGAGGTGCTGAACATGGTTCATTCGGACTCAATGTCCCGAGTCTCCCTCAGATTGCTGTTAAAGCTCTGCCAGAGGTGTGAGCGCTGGCATATTAAGCAAATTATAAAGACGATTAAATGTAACAGCTCTATTTAACAATGACAAACTGGGGAAGAGGTGGATGGAGACTGGATACATAAAATCACAGACATGACTGTGTTTGCTGTGGTCTATTACACTCTCTTGGCAAGACTTTATCGTGACTGTCGTTTGACCCACATTTCTTAATACAGCCATTCAAAATGCTGATGTGACTCTTTAATTTACGAACTGGCTCAATGGAGAGAGCTGCATCTTTTTTAGAAAACTAGGCACAAGAATCATTATCACGGACTGGCTCCATATCCTCTCTATGAACAGCAGGGCTGATTGAAGCTGTGTTTATTTGAGGACGGTGGTGAAGGATGGCACTGTGTTTAAAGCACTCGTTTGCATGGCCAAGGCCTCTCTGCAGCCCAGCCCTTCTATTCTAAGATGCTACAGGAATACACAAGTTATAATTTCACTTCAGCCATATTTGTAGGATGACATAGACTGGACATGCTGCTGATGGTGATGATGTTATTCAGGTTATCCATGTATGGGTAACTAAACTGGCATGTAGACGCTAGCTAGTAGGTCAAAGGAAGTGTGGAAAGAAAAACAAAAATTTTAATCACATTTAATGCAAGTGTGAAATATATCTACAGATTTTTTTTAAATAACAGCCACAGAGGTTAGGAGAGAATGGCTGGTATGTTTTGTTTATGTCCAGAATATCAGGTCCTCCTCAGGGCATGCATCCTGGGTGAGGCAGAATAGGAAGCATTATCTGGCCACACTGTGTAAGCGATAGCAGAGGTCTATATATATCCTGCTTGAGACAGACATTTCAACACACCCTTTGTTTATGTACCAACCAGGGAGACGGCATGCTCTGTTTAGTCGAAAACAAACGGCCCCTCCTCCAATAAACTGTCTGTCGCCGTGTGTGTCCGGGGTCACACTCGCCATATCCCACAACAGCTCCCACTCTGTGACAATGTTGTGGATTTACAGAAAACTGCAGTTTACTCAAGACAGCACATCAGCCACGCGGGATGTTTTACGTCATTTTCTGTGACGTCGCGAGGAGCGCTAACAGACATCAGGGTTTTTTTATTTTATTTTATAGAGCAACATTGTAACAATTACATCAAATGTAGAATATACAGATGTATTTAGATTTATTTACATTTCTAAAAGTCGTTTGCCAGATTTATACATTCATCAGCCACTTTATAGACCCTGTGCACGAGAAAACTTTCTGTTTTAAGACCAGATGTAGGGTTGTACATTTCCGGTAGCTTTATTTTGCGGTCAGTCGCTACTGCGAAGATGGACTCCAAAATCATGTCCAAAACACAAAAACGGAAACATGCATTAAGTTACAAAGAGCAGAAGGTAGGAACACCCACCACTGCTGTGTCATAAAAAAATCAAATGATCAATTTTGACGTTTGAAGAGTTTAGATCGATCGGTTGTTTACATCACTCAACACAAGCAGAACTGCATTACAAAATGAGAAGACACATCATCCACATTCAGAAGCACATCTCTGTATAGTGACAGTTCTTATGATTTAAACAGGCAAATGTTCAGCATTCAAACTACAGGTGGACAATAGTCAAATGTTTCCCCCTTTATGTCGATATCAGCTAGCCAAGAACACCCCTACACAGCATGTAAACAAACCATGAAAAAAAGCCACAGGATATAAAAAATGAATGAATCATTGCTGGTAAGGGTCTCTATATATTAGTATTTACAAAGGGTATGTTGTGACGTACCTTCACAATTACAGCGGTCCCTCGCTATAACGCGGTTCACCTTTCGCGGCCTCACTGTTTCGCTGATTTTTTTAGTGCAATTTTGCATGCTTTGTTTTGTTTGGGTTTTTTTAAAACAGTGCATTGTGTTCTGGGTCCTGATCGGCTGCAGACCACTGTCGATCTCCTCCGTGCCCTCTCTCCTGTACAGTACAGAATCGCTACATCGATCGCAAAAGCAGTGTGACTCTGGAGATAACCATCGCACAAAAAGTTGGACTTCTGATTCATTGATTTATTAATGATTCATTGATGTTGAATTCTCTGGCAGCTGCTCTATTCCCATGTTCTGGACCTGAAAACAGGGTTTGATCTTTGGTTTCATTCTATAATACTGGACTTATTTTTCTACAAAGGTTTGAACTTTGAGTGTTTAAACGAGAGAAAAGTGTGAAAATGTTCATGCCTGTCTGAGAAAAGTGTATAAAGTGTGTAGTGAGGCCTTTTACAGCCTTAAAACATCTATAATCATTGTAAAAAATAAAGTTGGCTACTTTGCGGATTTCACCTGTCGCTGGTTATTTTTAGAACATAGCACCCGCGATAAACGAGGGACCGCTGTATACAAATACTGAGAAATATAGAATTTGAATCCTTTCTCTCTTTTGCTCTGAGGCGCGGGGGAAAAATATCGACAAGTCGATGAACATCATCAACAGATATATTCGGTAAATGCCCAAGACATCTTGAGAAATGTAAATCGCCGCTTGATTCATCCATTTGGTTGACTTGTTTTGGAAAACACGACCGTAAACAAGGAGCGAATATAACACCGGGTTATACAGGAGTTTCCCCACCGGAAGTAGCATATGCTAAGGTGCACAGAGTCTATTAGATACACCTTGCTAATACCATTTGGACCCCCTTTGCTTTCTTAACTTCTCTAATTCTTTGTGCCAACAGAGTGCTGGAAACATTCCTCAGAGATTTTGGTTCGACGTTGCTGCAGATTTATTGAACTCCACATCCATGATGCGAATCTCCAGTTTCTAACACAACCCAAACTTGCTCTAGTAGTTTGAAATTTGGTGACTGTGGAGACCATTCAAAGTGCAGTGAACTCATTGTCACTGAAAGCAGTTTGAGATTAACTTTGTGCTCATTTGCATACTTTGGTTCCAACAAGTGCTTATTTGAGTTATTGCTGCCAGCCTCAGTCTGGCCACTCTCTGACATCTGACATCGACATTTTCGTCATGAGTACTCGCACTCACTGGATATTTTCTCTTTTTCAAACATAGAGAAGGTCGTGTTGGGAAATCCCAGCAGTTCAGCAAACTCTGCAGTCACAGCCTGTCACTTCCACAGTCACTGGTATCACCTCTTTTCCATTCTGGTGCTCAGTTTGAACTTGAACACAGTATTTGCATTATAAGACAGTTGAACAGGGATGTCTAATAAAGTGTGTAATTAGTGTACATGTGCATATGTGAAGACATTTACCTACCCATCCACTGGCTTCACTCACCTCCACCAGGTTGATCATGTGTAGGAGGAATTCATGAGCATCTTGTTGTCTGTTGGAGGAAAACTCTGGGTGTCCCCTGCTGACCAGAGCCTTTAACATTCGAGCAGAGATGCCCTTCTGCTGGTGCTGCAATTAAAATATATATATACATATAAAGATGTCTCACATAGTCTGACTACACGTAAATACTCAGCCTTTTCAGAGGACCATATAACACAAGAGACAGCTGACCAAGAGTGGGAATTATAGATTTTGGAAGGAATGTGTGATGTCAGGCTAATCAACATGTTTGTCTAACATGACAATAATATATGTGGGAAAAATATGATGCTACAAAGTAACACTGATACTGAATGCAACTCTAAGTTTCATTAACTTTGAAAATCTGGCTGCGGCGGGGGCGGGGTCTGCGGTGCTGCTGCAGGGGCGATGGATGCACCTGCACGCCATCTGCAATCACGCCTCGCCGGCTTGAAAATCTTACTGGGTCCTGGGTTGTTGATGCTGATGTGAGTCGGGCTGTGAGCTGCAGCAAGTATCAACAGTGATGGCGAGCATTGGAAAACATGCTTTTTGCCTGAGCCATCGGGTCTGCGATGGGTTCCTTGCACTGGCATAGCCACCTTCTTTGTTAAAAAACTCAAACTTTAAGCTAGCTTTCATAACAACAAATACAGACGTCTGCATCACAATGCTCATGTTTTCCAATGCTTGCCATCACTGTTGATACTTGCAGCCTGTGACTAAAACAATGTTGCTGCCATACATATAAAAATGTGCTTTCACAAAGATGCAGCAAAAACATTTACGGCTAACCCGGCTCCTTCAGACATATCGACATTTAATTTGGTTAAACAGAAGTTAAAGTGTGAAAAAGAATAAACCAGTAGTTACTATAAGATAAGCAGATTTTTAAATATGTTGCTGCCATCCAATCTATATTTTCCCTGCAATCAAACAAAAATAATAGTCTTTAACACATAAAACCATCAACCTCCATCACGAGAACGTGTGCTAGCATTAAGAAAACAATCTGATGAGACTCTGTGATTGTGCTGGGTCACACTGACATAATACAAGCTGAACACAGCGTGCCAACACAAGCTCTTCCCCCACATCTCCCCAGCTGTCAATATATGTCCAACCATGACTTCCCCATCACATGAGCAGGAAGCTCACAGCTCGGCCTGGTGGCTGGTGAAGCTTATGGAAGAAGCCCAGGGCTTACAGAAATAACACTTTCATGGCTGTCCTGTAATTTTGTGGCAGATGTGTACTACAACTCCGAAAAGGCAACAATTTCAAATGACAAACAAACACGTAAATATTCATATAAATTAAACAGTAGCACATTTTACCCATGTAGCAACATAAAGCTGTGATGTGGGGAACTAAAAGGCAAAAAATATTAATGGAGCTGTTGGAGTCGAGCAGCTCCAACTGCTGCCAACAGTTTGGAGACAAAATGAAAATAGCAGGAGGAGAAGAGAAGCAACTTTAAGCCTATATAAACTCAACTACACTCCTTTAAAAACCTAAAAAACAAAAATTCTGTTACATTAATATGAAAAAACAAATATTAAATCAAACTGAGCAGCTAAATCTAAACGTTAGGATTATTAGCATGCTTCTGTTGCTTATGGACCCAGTTTGGAAGCTGGACATACCCAGTTTAACACCTTGTATTCTTCTTTCATCACCTGTTCAATGAGCTCAGATTTCATGGGCGGTTTGGAGTACTGGCCTGAAAGCAGTCCATGTCCCAGTTTAGCCCTGCCGCACAAAAAACACACACATAAGCATAAAGTAGAGTCTTATTTTAGTCTTGCTGGGGTTATTTTTTAGATGGCACACCCTGAAGGAAGTGTGCACAGGTGTCAAGGAAAAAGACACTACAAAACCTTCAGACAGGGCACTTGGAGGCCAGCTCATGTTAATCCTGAGTTTTTTGTCTCACCAAGCAGGCTGTAGTCCTACAAAATAAGTGCCTGTTTTGTTATTGGACTGGTTGTGGCGCCTCTGTGCAGCTCTTTGTGATTGTTTCTTGTCTTATAAATAAGTCTGTGCAGTGGTACTCCAGAGAGACAATTAAGAGAAATACAGTCATTTAGATTCATTCAAGGCTGATGACAGTTTTCATCGACTCTATACTACTTTATATTTATTAAAAGTCAAAAGGAGCAAGGAAGGGGACCTTGTCTGCTTCATTTGTTTCCCTGTCATATATACACTACTACAGTGATGTTCTTATTAAACAGTGAGGTCAGCCTATGTAACAGTTATCCCTTTGAGCCAAAAGCTCAGGATTCAAATCCAGGCGTGTTTTCATGGGCGTTTTTCCACTCTTGGAACAAAAGAAGACGTCCAATATTCAGTAATAACAGCCACACTATAGCTGCTAGCACAGTAGCTCCACCCACCTGCTGTTCAGGTGTTCAGAGCAGCCAATCAGAAGGACGTTTGCATGAAGAGGAGCTAAAACAGTTTGTGTCAGGCGGTGGCCCTGTGTTAGCCTTACAGCTTACAGGTCACCTGCTTAACTTAGTGAGGTAAACCAGCACCGCAACTAACAACATTTAAAAACAATTTAATGAACTTAACTGCTTCATGTGCATCATGAACAGTGTTGGTCAAGTTACTTGAAAAAAGTAATTAATTACTTAGTTACTTAGTTACTTTTTAAAAACACGATTTACAACCTGAATAGGTGATAAAGCGATAGATCTTTCAGCCCAATTCTACTTTTTCTGCATAATCCATCATACAAAATGTAATCAAATGGAAACGTCTCTTTTTAAAACTTGTTTTATTAGTTTTAATCTTTTAACTTTATGCATCAAGCAAAAATTAAATTATATACCACATTCTCTGACTGGAAGAATTTTTTTTGACATTTAAACCTATTTTCTGCACATTCCAGCACATAAAATAAAATATGTTTTTGTGTTTACACTCACTCTTTCAAATAGATGCAAGTAAAACACAGCAGAAAATAAATAAAATCAAAGACTAGCGGTCCTGTTGCTCCATTTTCACCTGTATAGCAGGCGGATGTTTGCCCTGGTGCAGGTGTGCCGCAGCGGTCAGTGGAAGAATCTGCAAGATTCTCTGTGAATTTCCCACTCCGTGGTAGCATAGTCGGTGTTTGCTCGGGGTTTTATCGCTGTAAAAAGAAGTTTTCTTCCCACGCAGTGAACAGCGGACACTAATGTTTTTGTCACTTTTTACGGAATCAGACTCAAAGTAAGGTCAGTACTTCCACGCTTTAAACGCTGCACGCTCTTACTCTCTCCACACTCGACATATTATCCATTGTTGATCATTGTTGACACAGCTGTTGTCACGAACGTCGCACTCGCTTACGTCATTGTCATGAGACACTCTCGCAAAAAAAAATATCACGGTTTCAGTAACGCAGTAACGCAGCGTGCTTATGGGAAAGTAACAGTAATCTAATTACCGTTTTTGCAATAGTAATCCCTTACTTTACTCGTTACTTGAAAAACGTAATCGGATTACAGTAACGCGTTACTGCCCATCTCTGATCATGAAAGACTTTCCTGTTTCTCGTTCAGCACCTTGACCTTTATTCACACATAGCATGCCTATTAACTACGTGTTTACAACAAAATTCTCTTCAGAATAATCCAACCAACAGGAAAATTCATCCACACTTATCCTTAAACGCCTTTAAGAGAGCGCCATTATACAACACAACACTTAACCAAATAAACAGGTTTACTTTTCTATGACCCATTTCTCACTGAGAAGCTTTAACAGTGACAGATATGAACGTGTTTTTATCTGGCTGCGTGCCTCACAGCATGAAATACACAGCTGATATCTATCGCCTGCCTGGCTAAGAATCTACTTCCCATCCATCACACCCATAGCATCTGACTGGCCTCTTGCAACATACTGGCTTATGTGACAAAGTCAAACAGATTTTATAACTAGCATCAAAATTCACTGGCAAGATTTGGTCCTATTAGAAAACAACACATCATGTTAATTATGTTATAATTAACAAAATATTCCAGTCCTGAGCAGCAGCTAGAAAAACACCTTCTCCTGTTTGTGCAGTTCCACACTACATAACGTAACACTGGAGTCACTTACATTTGAGTTGCAAAGTCCTGGGTGGGGTCAAGAGGTGAGTAGTCAAATATCCTCTGAAGATTACCCACATACCTGGAGAGCAAAACATGAGTCACACTCTACAGAGGAGCATACGGGATGATGGACCCTCAGGAAAATTTACTGTAAAGTAACCATTTTAAATATTGCTCAAAATCTTACACTAAGATTTTTTTTTATGTCCTCAGTCAACTGACATGAATAAACATTTTAAAATTAATTTGAACAACACTTTAAACCAGGGGCGATTTTAGCCCATTTTTGGGGGTGCTTCAGCACCCCCAAAATGAATCAAAGCACCCCCAAAGATTTCTTACTTTTTTTGGACAATATTTGCTGTCTGTGTGACACACTGCTAAAAATATAAAAACCATACAGTACTTGGTTGAAACATAACATTTTAACAACAAAAGTATAGATAACACCCCCCCTCCCAAAATGGTTTGTTCCAGCTCGGCTCTCCCTTACTCTGGCTCTAGCTCTGTTGCTGCCAGAGCGGCAGCAGACGCAGCGGAGGGGAGGTGTAAGTGCCTGGCTTAAAACAGGACATATTAGCTGCATTTAACCTTCAGTTACTCTTTATATAGTTAGGTAGCAGTCAGGCCATGTTTCTTTTTAGCTGAAAAACATTACACCAGGTAACCTGCAGTGTTGAAAACATGTTTTCCGACAATGTTTGCTGCCCTACAATCCGTCCTACTCTGTAGTAAAATCAGCGACATTTGACCGTCCTGTTGCTCCCATTGAAATTTATATAGCATATTTAAAATCTAAAACTAAAAATTGTCCGTAGCCTACTGTTGTTACCACTGTCCTGTTTGAAATGGATACTAACTAGCTAACTGACTGGATGCCCATTAACCTTAAAACTACGGTTGTGTGTGTGTGTGTGTGTGTGTGTGTGTGTGTGTGTGTGTGTGTGTGTGTATGTGTTTGTGTACAGAGAGACAGCCAGGTTCATAAGGGATATAAGGAAGTTTTTTCAAAAAAAGGAGCAACATTCAGGTAAAAGTGTAAAAACAAATGATCCATCAATAAAGGATAATGTTGGATCAGTGTTTCAATATTTATATCTTTTATTAGATGTTCATGTGGTTTGGTTATTTGCCTTTTGGTTGAAAGTACACTGAGAGAGGACTTTTTGTTAGTGATCTTAATAGTATTTTTTCATATTAATGTAATTTTTCATCTAATTGAATCCAATCTATTTGTGTATGATTGTCAGTCCAAAGAGGGAGAGAGGAAAGAGGGAACGTCAGGAGAAAGTACAAGGTCAGGAAGAAGCAGGTAAGAAAACAGACAGGGAACAGTGACAGGCAAAACAGAAACTATTAAACTGACAAAGAGAAAAAACCTGATTTTACTCACACAGTCAGGAAGTTGTGTCCTCCCTATATTAAAGCTGCTATACAGAAGCTGCAAAACAAACTGGGTTGAAACATTTTTGACCCTCTTTAACAACATTCCAACATTATCATTGATTGGGGAGATTAAAATTAATGATATATTTTTATGTGGTTCAGCCACAACTCTACTAAAACCTCAGCCAGTAATAGGTGGGCCAACTTTTGGACTGTCCAGTTGTCTGTATGACTGTCGCAGTACAGTATCAGAAAGTGCCAAACAGCCCTGGTGGAGTGAGGAGCTGTAAAGAGAAGCAGATGCTCTGTTTATATTCTAAAAGTGTTTTAAGCTTGTTTCAAAGATTCTGTACAGCAGCTTTAAATGTTTTCCAAAAGCACACATACACTTATCAGTGTTTCTCAAACTTTTTACAGTGTGTACCACCTGAGAAAAATGTCAAGCTCTCCCAAGTACCTCTATGAAAGCATGAAACTCATAAATCTTACAACACAAAATTAGTATTATTAAATTAGTAAAATTAGTATCTGCAGTAAAGATTTTTATTTGTAATAATTTATTCTGTTTTGGGAGTGTTTTTTATGTATCTGTATTATATTATACATACACATTAAAAGTGAATCTCTGTCCAAATGCACTCAGTTTACTTCTTACTCACTATGAGCATCATTCATTATTCTCCCCCAGTAATTAAGGTTAGGATATGTATTTTTTTTTATCCCAATCCATTCTTCTTTTGCAGCATTTAAATAACCTTGATCAGATTTGATGGTTTTGTTACAGACTTTTCAAAAAAAGTGTTTTGCCTTTCTTTCTCAAATGTGGGATTAAATTGTGTTAAAATGTACAAAACAGTGATGTCATGTTTTGAGACGAGGACCCAGGCACAGAGAGACTTGATGAATTTAAGAATCTTATGATTTAAGAAAGAAATTTGCAGACTTGCACAGAGATGGTAAATTATGATGACTGATAACGGAGATGAAGACAACAGACGATGAGGACAGGGAGGAACAGGGGTTTAAATGCACCAAGGAGACAGTCAGAGAGAACTCGGGACAACTGGAGACATTTAAGGATGCAGGGACTGACAGAGACAGGGAAGAAGTCTCATCGTGACGTGTAAAGTTTATCTTGCCTGGCTGGGCAGCTCTCTGGGTGCTCAGCACCCCCAAAGCTCTGATCCTAGAATCGCCCCTGCTTTAAACACTTGGACATGATCAAAAAAACAGCTTTGATTGTTGACAAAAACATAAAAACTGAAAAAGTATTTCAGATGGTTCTGTGGTAACAAGACTTTATTTTTATACTGGCTCTAAAGGAAAGCAGTCTTTCTGTGAGGTGAAACCAGTACAGACTAAATAACATCTGACATACGAGATATTACTCACATCCTTTGGAAGTCTGGGATGCTGAAGAGGACCTGCATTACCGTACTAAGGTAGCAGCTGTTTCCCAGATTTTTGATGCCTGTATAACCAGAGCCATACACCTCCTTCAGCTTCATGCCCGACTCTTGGATCACCTCCCACTCGCTGACCCGCGGCCGGGGTTTATTGTCTGTGTGGTGCCCGTTTTCTGTCTGAAGGGGAAAAAGGGAAGCTATATTAAAAACACCTTTTGGGAGAAACAGAGTCTTCATCTGGCTCTCAAAGCTGAATTTGACTGGAAAGTCTATTATGTTTTTTTAATTCAACCCCACATGAAAAACACCTGGTTAGACCAAAAACAGCGTTGGAGACAATCCAGGCAGGTCAATCCCAATCAGTCCTACACTTTTTGTTCATGCACTAAACTACAAAAACTCTGAGATAAAGTTCTTTTAATTGTGGATTGTTTTGATTGAAATATCCCCCAAAACCCCAGACTGATGTTTTTTTGGGACTGATACCTACTGGCACAATCTAAATACAGTGTTCATCAAATTTATTAGACCACCTGACATACAAACAAGAAAACATAAATATTTAGAGCTCTTTCAAAAACTTCAAATCAACTTTACTTTTTTTTTCCTTTGGAAAACAGTAAATTTGAAAATTCATTGATAACAATTTCAACATTAAAAATATGGTTTTAATTCAACAGTTCACTCATACAGATTAATATGGGAGAGGATTAGGGCCACTGGAGTCCTCTTCCATAGTATTAACCATTACAGAAACACTAATTATTACATTTAAATAGCAGTAATTTAGCTGACAGCTAAATTACTGCTATTTAAATGTAATAATCTAAACTAAATTAAATTTAAACAGAGGTTTATGACACAGCTGTCATAAACCTCTCAGTGCTGTGATGAATTTAACAGCTCTTCAAAATTTTCATTGTTTTACGTAAAAAAATGTAACAAATTTTTGTAAAAATCCAATGAAAATGTTCAGTGTGTAGATGCAGTTTAGTGTGGTGTGCATTTGTTATTGATTTGATACCTGACTGATTATTACCGATTACTTTGATGTATTTTAGATGTTTTAGGGTCAAAGCAGCCAACTTACTCTTTTCTGCATCTGTAGCATGTCTATTCCAAAATGTGACAGGTGCTCTGATACGTGCGGGTCCAACACGGCTTCTTCTTCCTCAAATGAATAGACGTCTGAAATTTAAAGAGCAGTAATCACTACAACAAGATTCACTGTTGGGATGGTAGCTTACTCGCTTTAGAAATGAACTACAGATGGATCAGATCTTGCTTTATATTTCCAGGAGTGACTGTGTGAGCTTCAGGAACAAAACTTTGACTGGACAGTCGGTAGGTGAAATTATTATTATAGCTACACGATGCTACACATTATGTCAAATTTTTTAAAAAGCCTAAAACGAAGCAAGTTTGGCTACATATTATTATGTTACAGGGTTTTAAACACTACCATAAATTTGATCTAAACTACAACTTTTCTGTAGTTTTCTTTGCATTAAAGACCAAAACAAATTTAAAGGAAGGATCACTGACAATGTGAAATAAATGAAATTCTGGATTTGTGGCATGGCTCTCGTAATGATATCAAGAGTCCCAGACCTGCTCCATCTGGGGTGATGGTGTCCAGTTTGACAGCCAGAGGGTAGTTGGTCTCTCTGTAGTGCTCCAGCGCATGGCCGTTACCACCGCTCCCATCAAAGAACCACTTCCCACAGAGCACTGCTCCGTCTGTCAGGTTCAGCCACAGGTTCTCTCTCATCTCACACTTCTGACACTTCCAGCCACTACAGACAACAAAACACAGACTCGTGTTGTTGATGTGCCGTTTTTAAATCAGTCATGCCAAGTCTCACTTTTGACTGCAAAATGTCTGTGAAGCTTCTCAGTCACCCAGGTCATCGCCAGTGTTGGGACTAACGCGTTATTAAGTAACGCGTTACAGTAACTACGTTATTATTGTGGTAACGAGCACGGTAACTAGTTATTATGCCAAAACCAGGAACGCGTTACTCGTTACTGGGATTTAGATAGGCTCGTTACTCGTTACTTCGTGTGGTGGATATCGCGGAGCTTCCACAGATTCAATAACATTAGCAAGTGGTGGAGGCCAGCAGGTGGATGAAGGAAAAGGGAGGCAAGAGGAGAGACCCGAAGCGGCCGCCGGTCCGCGTGTCAGGTGAACTGAACTTCAGGTAAGAAGTTATGACCTGCAGTCTATCTGGGTCAGATATAAACCAAGTTTAGGTGGAGTTTATTTTCGGTATGCTGACATTTTCGTACTGCGTGCTAGCTAGCATGACGGAGTTTCTATACAGCTGGGTGGGTGCTATGTTACTGATGTTGAACTTTATTTTATTCATACGGTTAATTATTAGAGTTGCCAAACGTGCCCTAAAAAACAGAATCGTCTCATATTCAGAGAAAATATTACGCGTTTCGTACTGAGGTGAAAAGGAACACAGTTTGTCCCGGACTTCAGCTACAATGAAAAAGACACAAAGCTGAAGCTGCACAGCTGCCTCTTCTTCTCTCATTCTCTCCTGTTTCTACTTCAATCATGAAACTGATCAATGATCAGCTGATCGGCTTTTCTGTCGTGTTTATTTATCGCCCACTTTGCGCCAGAAAGAGGAAACCAGCGGATGTCGCGCTAAACAACAGCAGCACGTTTAAGCTTGATCAGCTGTTGTTAGAATTTATTTAATATTAATTTCTAGTATCAGCTGATGTTTGCTGGAGCCACAGCTGTAAAGCTGCTGGTCATGATATCGGTTTGGTTATCTGGTGAGAGGGAAACATGCAGATGAAACCAGGAGATGTCCTTACTGAATCATCAGAGCTGAACAGGTGATGTAGAAACAGGTTTACCTTTTAGGTGACATGAATGAGTTGAAGTTATGAACTGTTTCTGAGAGACAAATAACACCAGGATCCTTTTCTATGTAGCTGACAGCTGGTAACTGTGCAGGGGCGGGTCTAGCAAAGTGATGCCAGGGGGCCAGGTAGGGCATTAACAGGGAAAGGGGGGCACAAAGACATACTTTTCATTCTTATTCTCATTTAAAATGTCTCGCTTTTATTAAATAATTATCTGAGTCTTACAACAAACGATTGATAGATTGATACATATATACCATCAGAACAGTGTACATCACTGTCACAACAGTGTTTGTTTTCATTCAGAGGCTTTATGATTTTTCCTATAATGGTGGGCCGGTCTCTAGTCAAAATGCCCGGGCCAATGTTTTTGTCCCAGTCCAGCTCTGTATGCAGCTCATCTGCAGTCTGGTGTTACCTACATCTTCCTATTCAGAAGGCAGAATTTCTGAGTTCTGAGTACAATCAAAAGCACCACGACTGCAGTTTTTGTGTTGGATGTAAAAAGCAGGCTAGAATCATGGTGGCGGTCAACGACGGTCCAGGCGTGGGATTTCTCTCGTGGAAATGTGCACATTATTTTTTCCTTTCTATTGGTAGGTGGCACAGTGCACTTGTGGCAAGTAAGCAAGCTAGAAGACTGGCAGTCTGGCTGGGTATCCAGTTACAGAAGCAACACATTAACAAGAGAATTCTGAGTAAAACCAAAGTTACTTTCCCTAGTAACTAGTTACTTTGAAAGTAACGAGTAACTTGAAGTAACTGAGTTACTTTTGATGGAAGTAACTAGTAATGTAACTAAGTTACTAATTTAAAGTAACTTACCCAACACTGGTCATTGCAGTCTAAGGAGCTCGGATAGAAAAGCGCCTGGACTTCTTTAAGCTGCTTGAAGACGTTTCACCTCTTATCTAAGGTCAAATCAGTCAATCTGGGACTCTCCACCATGTGACCCTAGAACTGAAGAAGCTTCTCGAATGAGAGGTGAAACGTCTTCAAGCAGCTTAAAGAAGTCCAGGCGCTTTTCTATCCGAGCTCCTTAGACTTTTACTGCAACATTGCATTTTCCTCAACAACAGGGGTGAAAGTCGTCTGATTTACAGCTTCTCTCCCGTTCTTTAGTTATCAAAGCAGCAGAGACAAAGACTAAAAATACAAGACTTTCCTTATATAGAATCATTAAAAACATAGAAGTTTACATTAATGCCCCATTCAGACATGTATACTAAAGTACACAGCAAAGACTTTAATAGGTGGAAACCAGAGATTACTTTGATCAATTAGGTATCCGCCAAATGTGAAATATGGTTCACATTTTGTTTTGTTTTGGTTTCTTTTGCCTTCTCTAATGAGGTTGTGTTTTTTGTAGTGTTTGTGTGCCATCATTCTGTTTGTAAACACAATAACCTGAATAAATTGGACTTCTATCCAGAGACGTCTTCAAAGTCAACTTAATGACTTCGTGGTCAAAAACGGACAAAAACCAGTCTCATAACTTCGAAACCAGAATTCTGTGGTGTGGTGATTATTGTTGACATACACAAAGTACATGTCACATTTGACCTCTGACCTCTTCAAAGTCAATACATTGATCTGAAGGTCAAAGTGATAATAGTGCTATATAGAGCTGTTGTTTCTTACTGCCGTTATTTGTATTGACAGCATACAGGGAATAACACAGACTTCACTCCGACCTTGGTGGGATCCTGACCCCGTTATCCAGCTGTCTGAGGCTTCTGGCATGTCGAGACACCTGGATCTCTTCCTCCCAGGACTCAGGCTCCTGTTTCTTGTAAGCTGATGGTGCATTGAGTACTGCATCACAGGCGATAGTCACCTGGACGTCACCAGAGTCAGCAGTCAGTATTTTATTTCAGCAATTATTTTCTTACAACTGAACATAAAAGCTCAGAACCACAGAAAAGAGCCAAAGAAGTCATGCAAGATTTGTGCTTAAAGAAAGTGTGTGCCACGTCACATGACTGATTCAACACAGAAAGAATTAAGAAAATTCCAGCAGCAAAACACACCTGCTCTTTTATGTACAATTAAATATTTTCCACCTCGGGAACATGAAATCAGACATGCATTAAATAATAAAACAGACATCGAGGTCGTGCCAAAGCCAAGCTCTAAAAGCCAAACTAACTAATAAATGTGCGAAAAGTCTCTTCTGTGCTCCATGCAAGCAATAAAAACAGAAAACAAGGCACATACAGGTGCACCTCATGGTTCCCCAAAATGTTTGCAAAGGTACAAAAAGCAAAGGTGTATAAAGGTGTACATCTCACACGTCACCCACCAATCCTCTAGAATGAAGTTCATTTTTGAATTTTCACAGATGTTTTTTAACCTTGAATGTAAAAATGATTGAGACCAAATGGTGGCTCTACAAGACAGACGGGGTGACCAACCTGCCACTCAGGGAACCATCAGCGTGCACTGTAACGGTAACACCGACTCACTGACCAGTGCGGGCAACTCCTCAATATTTGGTAAGGGGATCTCGAAGTGGTCTGGAAAAATGACGAGCTTGGCCTCATCCTCATATTCATAGTCCTCCCCGTTAAAATCGCGGTTCAGCTCTAAATCTTTTAGGGAGGAAGCAAACAGTCAGCTGACTAAAGACACCACTGCCACTGAGTTTGTTCTCAAGTATCTTTACTTGATGTTCTCTTCTGCTTGAATTTGAGATGATGATTTGTTCCTTTAGTCAGTGGCGGATTTCTAAGGAGAGGGCTTTTCTTTAATCACCCTCCATACAGAGCATTTGTTTTCTAGCCTAAACGTGCATAATGACTCAGTGGGAAACAGGATCAGAGGTTATCCCTGACAATGCTGTTATGCCTACTGATTGCAGGTGACGTCAGCAGCTAGCGCCTTAATTAGATCACTGGACAAATGTGGGGATTATGGCGGATATGTAGATAACCGCTGTCACATCAAAGATCTTAAATGGATAACAGGAAGAACTGCTCCAAAGAAGGAGTCCTCAGGAAGAGGCAGGTAATGGCTGGAGGGCTGATCTAATCTACCCTTCATGGAGTGGAAGGAATTCCTCCATCAGGAAGGAGGCAGAGACACCTGGTCCTCTGGGCGCAGCGTCATAACTGCAGTGGAAGTGTGTCAGCAGCCTAGACGGGAGGTTGACAGGTGGTGGCAGCTGAGAGGCCGGCGACTCTCCCCCTCCGCACCCCCAAAGAGGCAGAGGTGAAGGGGAGCGGGCCAGGATTTGATTTAGAACAGTTACCAACCACATATACAAATAAATGAGCTATATTTAGAGAACAAGATGAAGCAGAGGAAGAAGAGGAGGGGACACATCATGAGGAATATCTGACGCTTTGGGTAAAGGCTGGCAAGAGGGGCGGCTGGAGGGTCACGACAGAGTAGCAGCCTCTTTGCAGAAAGAGATGCGTTTCTGATCACATGACCACATGAACATTAAACCACCAGATCCAAAACAGTAAATTACTTCTGGAGCTGCACTTTTGCAAAACACCAGTCAAGTAGATTTATTGTTCAGGTATGATTTAGTGCTTTAATCCTGCCTTTAACCTCTGCTGGAGTATAAACGGTTCATTACTCATTTTCCTGCTTATGCTACAAAATCAGTAAACGTGATCACCGTTACTCTGGTACATCTAAGGTCTGACGATAGGTCTTGTGGTTAGGAAAGGAGCATTTAGTGAGTTTCTTGTACCAGTGAGGTAAAGCCCTAACATTACCCACCTTTATCCTGTTGCACGTGTAGTATGGCTCTTATACGTCAACGCACATTTTACCAGTGTCATAAGTTCCTTAACAATTTTTCCACAAAATAACCATCTCACTAACTCACATCTCACTTTGATATTTTGAGACCTTTTAGCTGAAAACATTTCGTGTTTCCTATCTCTCTGAATGCCAGGCTGTAAACTCTACTTGCACCACTGCCTCGGTCTTACCTAGAAACACTTTTCCATTTCTTCTCCTGGGGATGGTGCCGCCTCCAGCAGCTCCTGTGGCTTTCTATAGGAAACATCACATTAAAACACCTTTCAGCACCCTGCACAGACATCCAAAATTAATTGAAAAAACATGTTTTTATGCCGTACTAAAGCCCATCCAGATAGTTGTCATTTTGTTAGAAATAGATGCTGGACGTTCCAGGTGCCGGGTGAGGTTACAAGGCAAGTGGAAAACCCCGACCACGGCAGGGTCAAAATACAGGATGATTAATAAAGTGCTTCAGTACGACAGATACCGTTTACAGTCCGTGTAACATCATGTGCGGGCCTGTCTTTGCCTGTAGTGTGTGTCATGGTCTTTTTCTGTCTCTGCTGCAATTCTCGTCTCATCATTGAATGTCGTCCAGTGCGATAAAAAAGGCAGCATGAACACAAAAACGAAGGATAGTAATATTAACATATTTTAGCTTTGACACACAGTTATTGAATGGCTTAGAACTGTGAATCTGCAGAATCATGAGTTGGCAGCACAACTCCACAGCGCCACCAACTGGTTTTTCTTTCAGTTTGATCAGGTTGGCCTGAATGAGTCTCTCTCGGTGGGTAAACAGGGCAGAAAGACGGAGAATGCTGACACACTTGAGACCGAGTGGACCCATGGGAAAAAAACCAGCAGACACAGGAGCCTGCAGAATGTGAGCAGCTGCCTGTGGACAGATCCAGGCATTGAAATAGCAGCTCTCTACAAAGCAGAGCTGAAGCCAATTAGAGGCAGTGAAAAAACAGCAGCAGCAGCAGCAGCTCTGATCTTTGTTGGTCACCATCAAGTTTTCACAAAAAAGACAAAAGTGAAGCATGTTTTGGTTCAGATGGTCAGATACTTTTGCAAAGACTGTTTCCTTAAATTACTCAACAGCTAAGTCAGCAGCTCTCTGGCTCAGTCTCAACAAACGCGTAATGTTACAGTCTTTGGACAAAATATCATTCATTATAATAAAACTCCACAGTAATAAATTCTGTTGTGATATAAATGGGTTCAGTCACTTCACTTTTGCAATGCTCCTCATACTAATCATCATACTAATCACTAATCATACTAATATTGTGGCTTTCCAATTGAAAAATTGTTTTTACTCATGTTTTACTGAAGCACGTCTCTCATTGGTCCAGTCTTAAAAACATCACAGCATGATGTGGGTTTTTAACGGCGTGTTCAGCAAACTAAGAAAAATAGATTTTAATCTCTTTATTACAAGTGGTCCATTAAAGAAATTCCTCAATTTTCCACATAATTAGTAGCAAATTACCAAGTCCGCTCTTGGAATTTTCCAAACACACAAAAACTACAAAAACCTTCAGTGAGAAAAGTTAGAGGTGAGAAACAGGCCTGAAAACCTTAAGTGTTACCCACAAACAATTTGATGGCAGCAACATGTCTCAAAAACCGCAAAAGGCTGGAACAGTACGCATTTCAAAAGGAAACAGCTGCAGCAACATTTTTGAAATCAATAAGCTTAACTGCTAACACGTCAGTAAAAAGAAAATAGCGTCTCAGAGAGTCAGAGTTTCTCAGAAGTAAAGATCAGCAGAGATTCACCAATCAGCACAAGACTGCAGGTCCAAATTGTGAAAAACATTTCACAACAATGTTCCTCATACATAATATAATCCAAGGATTTAGAGAACCTGGAGAAATCTTGGGCCCTGCATTACAAACAGGCATGCTTGTGTCCTGACAATTGCTGCATGGCTCAGGAATACTTTCTGTGAACAAACAACGCCATCCACAAACATAGGTTAAAGTCAGAGACGCTGCCGTCATCTCCGGGCAAACGCACATTTAAAATGGACAACGTGGAAACTGTTCTGTGCTCAGACGAATCTAAACTCTTTTTGTAACACATGGACATCCTGTGCACTCCAGAAGAGAAGGAACACCTGCTTAGTTTAAAACCTGGCATCTCCGATGGTGTAGGAGTGCACTGATGCCTACGGACCTGGCAGCTCGGACATCTGCAAAGGCACCATCGGTACTAAAGGTATATGCTCCCATTCAGATGGTGTCTCTTTCAGGGAAAGCCTTGCAGATTTCAGCAAGACGATGCTAACTTGCATCTATTATACTGCATCAGCATGCCTCTGTGGGAGGAGAACCTGTGTCCTGAACTGGCCTACCTGCCTGCAGTCCAGTTTCACCAACTGAAAACACTTATTGAAATGAACAATATGACAGAGCAGACGCAGGACTGTGGAGCAACTGGAATGCTGCATCAGACAGGAACGGGACGACGTTCCTCTCCCAAAACTCAAGCACCTGGCCTCCTCGGTTTCCAGACACTAACATTTTTTCATACACATTGTCTCAGTTTAAACATCTGGGATAAAATGCTTTTACAACTTGACATGTTGTGATTAATTTTGTGGGTAAGAAGTCTGGATTTAATTTGGTCTTATGTGTTAACAATCATCATTTAAATATATGAATAAATATTCCACACATCACTGGTTTTACTCAGGAGTTGTTTTTTTAGCTTTTCTGTTCGACTCTGTTCAATTCTATTAAATATCTATTAACTGAATTACCTTTATGTGTTACGGATTCAAACGTGCTCTATAGAAACAAAGATTATTTCTATGCTCTGAATTCTACTTTAATCTGTATTTACAATCAACACCCGATAAACTACACAGAGCAGGTGGAAGACGTACCTCTTTGACGTGCCGTTTGAGGTGCATGTAAACGCTCTGTCCTGTTTTGCGATAATGTCGCTCCACATGTTCTCGACCAAAGCCCAGGAATGTGTTCATACACACATACAGGCCTCCCTCAGACTCCTGCGGAGCAAAACAAACAGTAACAATGAGAAAGCACAACTGGCACGCTATGAGCACATTTGAAATATTTCTTACCGTGGGAACAATTTCAGGATCTTCTATTTTGCCCAATTTGCCAAACTCATCACCGTAATATCAAACACAAAGATGTGATTCTGACACTTTCCAAAGTCTTTCTCGCTCAAAGAATTATTATTTGCACCAAAAACTTTCCACCTTTCAGCATTTGTGCTGCTGACAAGCATTAGTTTGAATACAAATGCCTCCTCTGACAGGTCATTTAATTCAAGGAAAGTAACTGATTATTCTCTCATATTAGGCTTCATACGAGCAACATGATACAACAATTTTATGCTGTTGTTTCTGAAACTGAAAAGCGTCCCATTACAGGCAGACTCATTTCATTAACAACATGTCTGAGCTCTTAGGAGAATGATTTTTACCTTTAGCAACAGCCCGTAAGCTCAGACTGACTTGTGTCATGTCTTTTAGAGAAGAACGTGATTCTTTGGTCATCTTGTTATTATCAAAAAAAGTCCACGTGAATGGTGACAGACACCTAAACATGCTTTCAAATCTACAATAACATCAACCTTTTCCTTTCTTTGACAGTTCACTTCACATGGGAACACAAAACACTTGGAAAATATACCTTCAACGCTAACCTAAATCTGCGACCAGGCCAGGCCTAATAAACCTCCCCGTGATAAACCTTTAAGTGGCCCAGAGTGACATATGAGCCTCAACAGTGCAAGGGTAAAAATAACCCAGTCCTCAGGCCAACATGATGAACTCCAGACAGCTGAGTCACCTTTAAAAACGGTTTCAGTCGAGAAAGCGAGATTTCACTGGGGCAAAGAAATTTTATATCTGTCACAGGTAGGAAGGGTACCTGTGACAGATATAAAAAATGCAGGGTTCAGTCCACGTACAGGAAGGACTGAACTCTGCATCATCAGCGCATAAAACCCCTTAAAGGTTCAAGTAAAGTAAAACAGCCGCCGTGTTCATGATGGCACTGCTGTCCTATTCACAGAAGAAAAGTAAAATGACAAAAATAAAGCAGAATAAGCATTTTAAAATATATACAGAAAAAGCTGAGAGCAATAGCAGAAGCATCAAATATTTCACTTTTTGACTCGTTATAGTCACAGTGTCGCGGAGACACCATGTGACGCCATAATGGCTACTAAAAACCAAAACAACACCATTAAGGTCTTGAAACGTCTACAAATCCTGGCTGTTTGAGAACAGAAGCATCCCCGTGGACACAGTTCCAGCAAGCACCACTGGCGCACTTTAGGTCATTTTCAGACAAATTATAGACTATAAAAACCCAAGAGTGGAGCAGTAAACTCACTCCTGAACACGGCTGTGCTGCTGCTGGTGGAGGATTTGAGCCCAGCTTCAGGCAGGTGTAGGTGTGTGGCTCCGTTTATTGGTCTAACTGGCCTGCGTTAGGACCTACAGTAGTAGTGGGGTGGTGTGAAGTGGACACAAAGGAAACTCCTTTCATCCCTTTCGCCTGAGACGTAAACACCCTTTAATTGTTTTTTAACCTCCCAAGCTCGCGGAGACGGTGACCATGGAGACACGCGCATTTACAGCAGATTCACGTGCGCCGCTGAGCTCGTGCAAAACAAGCTGTCAGCTCGCCTACGACGCACTTTCTCTCCCCAAACAAGCCGCTCGTGTCTCACTGAGTGAGTGTGTGTGTGAGGAGGGGGGGCGACAGGCACACTTACGGGAGAGTCGAAAGAAAAGGCGCACTCGCTCTTGAAAACCCTGTCTCCTGTTCTGGGGACCCTGATGGTGGGCATGTATGGGACCAGCAGCTCTCCTAGGTCTGCAGCCATCTTCGCATTCCTGCTTCTCGCACCACAGTGCTGCGGAGCCTCCGGGGCAGCGCCTGTCACAGGAGAGGATGCTATTTTTAAAGCACTTCGTCTCTACATTCCTGCGACCAGGGGGATGTGACGTTGAAAAACATAAAAATAAAATGACAGAGGGGTGGAGGCAGGCAGGCAGGCTGCTGCACGGTGCGGCACAACGCTGAAAGCTAATGTTGTTCTTTTGTTTTTCTATTCTTTTTTCCTGCCTCCCACCACAAAAAAAAGAGAAATCTTGGACCTGCGCAGAAATTACATTGCTACTGTTGGCTGTGGTGACGCCGCTGTGCTGCTCCTGCTCACGGGGATGTTTTACGAGAAGGGCCCCTCCCACCTCTGAGGATGATTCATAAGACCACCCACATTTACTACAACATGTTTCCAGTTTCCAGGATTCAGGAAGTGCGTGATTATGGAAGACACTTTGATTTTTAGTAGCTGCTTATCAATCTGCAGTCGGTTTGGTCTATTTAAAAAAAAGACAGAGCAGTAAATGTCATTTAATAATAGATAATAATAATAATAGATAATAATAAACAAAAAATATACTTCAGATGACTAATTTTTATTTATATGTTTGATATGTGATTTTAAGTCCACTTTTAAATAGTGCTGCATGTGTGTAAAGAAGCCCTTTGTCCACGTGACCAGGCTAGTCTTGTCTGCAGAGCTCTGCCACCCGGTGGACGCTCGTGGTTATCGCAAGAAAATATAAACTATAAACCAAGAGGAATCCAGCCTTCCTTAGAGATCTGGAAGAATTTACAGTACAAATAAATGTAAGGTGCAGTTTTGGTTTTTTTTTAATTGCACTTGGCTGAAACTTTCTCAGCCCTGGCTAAGCATTTTAAAGATGGATATATTTTGTTCTTTATCAACAGACCGAGTACATCCTGGACAGGTTGTCAGCTCGATGCCGGGCTGCTACAGAGACAGACAACCACAGGAGATTTTTAGAGTCACTAATTAACCCCACTAACTGCACACAACAGAGAAAATGCAAACTCCTTAATGAAGGCCCCGGCCAAAAATAAATAAATACATTTACAAAAAAATTTAATTACATATATATTATGCACATTTGATTTACTGTTCAACTTGAGCTTTATTGGATGATTTCAGCTCAGAAGTATTCACACAAGCTGAAGACAGGTGGTGTCAGTGGGTTTGACACAAGCTGCCAATCCCCGATCATCTGTAACTCTGTAATATCATCATGGTGAAGGTGTTTGCTGCATGAACCGAATTAAGACGCTAAAACATGAATATCAGAGTTCATATAGATACTTTATTCACGCAATATGGGAAAAAATGTACAAACAGTGAGATTGATGTACAGATGACAGAAACATCTGGATTAATGGTCAGGTGATGACTTGGGGCTGTTGTCAATTAGCTCTTTGTTAAGGGTCGGCACTTGGAACCAGGGGCCGTCTCCTTGCTGCCTCATCTGGCGACGCACCTCCAGCTGCGTCAGTCTGTGACAACAAAACAATGAATAAAGAGGCAGAGAAATGTAACACCATGCTTTAGAAATGAGCAACCAGTTAAGTGAGGAAGACTAATAATGTACGACACTTGTAAAATAACAAAGAATTACATTTGTCACAGCTGCAGCACACACACTTAAATTGATTCCTCAAGACTGACCAATCTCTGCAATTTCAATAACCAATCTGCATATAATATTTTTCAGAGAGCATGTTCTGAAAAATCCAAAGATGGTTCCCTCATAGGCTCACTTGCACCTGTTTTCTTTGGGGAGAGGAAAAAAACAAAAAACAGCTGAGGTTTTCCACATCAATGGAACAACGCTATTATCAAGGAATGCAGCTGCTCTGCACGCCCTTTCAGGATCCCTCCCTCCTACTGCATCACGTTCTGGTGCTTTTCATGACTGGACACACTTGAGAAAAGCTACCGCTTTAGCGTTTGCAGTGATTTTTCCATGGCGGTGGTAGCAAACTGCTGTTTCCTATTTCTGTAATGATGAGCCAAAGTTTTCTTCAGTGTCGACACAACTTTGTCTGCTGTAAAGCACATTTGTAAACCTCTCAGCCAGTTAAAAACAATCCAATCTCTTGGATACTTTCCTCTGTAGAACTCAATATCATGACACTCTTGGTTACACTACATAAACAGCTAAACACCAGCTGTAGCGCATCAGTGTATCGTGTAGTGGATATGAGCCAAGCAGAGACATCTTCTAAAAGCATTTTAAATGCATGTGTTTGTGTTATTGGTGAAGCATATGAAGCACACTGGCAGTAACACCCACCTCATGTCTGCTTTTTCCTTTTCAATCTGGACTGCAGCCATCATCTTTTCGTAGTCCTTCACTGGGGAATCATAGATGTTCCGTGTGATCCACCTGGTGATGGGGTGCTGAAACAACAGAGCACAAGGATTTGATGCAACATAGGACTGTCCCTTTAGTGCAGTCGTGTGACATACATTTGTTGCAGTTCAGTGTTATTGTGTTTACAGAGGAGCTCTGGTCAAGTAGACTTTCTTGAGGGGACATTTTTTTTATCCTGTTTTAATCCTTGTGGCTGGTGCTGCTGTGCGTTTATGTCGTCTGGTTCAAATTTGGTGAATGTTTTGGGTTTGGTGTTGACATCTGACCAGGCTTCTTGACTCCTCCTATTGGTGGAGCCTCGCTTGTGGAATACTCCACTCTCACCCAAGGTGGAAGCGTGCCACTTGTGGAAAACCACTAGGGAAGATCGAGTGCTTAAATGGACTTTGTTCACTGCCTGATCAAAGCTTGTGCGCTAAAACACACTGGAGTTTTTTTTAGGAATAAAGGCATTTTAAAAATAGAGTGCCTCGGAGTCCTTTGAAGACTTTGCATAAAAATCATACCCAGTTTAAAATCAGTTGATTTCTCCTTATCAGAAGTCTCCTTAGACAGGAGACTAGCATGGCTGCTATTTTTAGCTCCTTTCCTGGAAGTCCCGGTCTGTTCCGTTGCACTTGTGCATCTGCAGCGCATGATGGATCACCTCCAGTGTGTCACTGCAGTAATACTTCAACTCTAACTTCATTTTGGGGAAAAGGACAAAGAACCAAAATTTGGAAAGTGCGAGGCAGTCGTTGGTGTGTGGACGCAGACTGATACGTGCCACGTACAGACTGCTTGCTCCAAGTCCAGAGATTATACTCTCAGTGATAGGACACTGGGCCATGTTTGCCACTGTGAACACCTATGTGTCTATGGAACTGTGCAGGCTGCACTACCGCACTACCACACCCTCAGAGATGCAGGATTTTGAACTGAGCACTGATAACAAGCCGGATGTTCCCTCTCCTCTTTAGTCTGAAGGATGTTGTGTTCATGTTTTCCAAAAAGAATATTACACTTTGATTTGTCTGACCACAGGACTGTTTCCACACTTGGCTCCAGTCCATTTTAAACTTTATATGTTTATATGTTTACTTTATATGTTATGCAAGTGTTCTTGCTACAGTTTTGTCCGGTGTTATCTCCCTTCAGATTTATGATCGGCATGCGTTACTGGCGATCAAATCTGCTATGGATAACTTTCAGAGTCAACGAAACGACGTTGTTTTCCCACCGCCGCTTGAGCGCCACGCAGCATCCGGTTTACCTTCACTCTTGCCGGTCAGCTCTATTTTGCTTCAGAGGCCTCGTCGGAGGAAGTGGGGGAAGAGAGCCGGCTTTCTTGTCCTGCTCTGTCGTCTTCGGAAAGAGGCAGATCTTCGGGGGCTTTATTCCTGGGCTGCTAGCGGTAAGATCCGCCTGAGACTTGTCGGAGCTGGATTAATCCCCACAACCCACTGTGTTTACCACCCAGGCTTCCACCTGAAAGCATGGAAAGCAGTGCCTCATCGCGGCAGGAACCCTGTGTTGCTGCACAGCTTACCGCATAGTACGAACTCTGTTCCTGGAAACTCTACCCCTGTCCCGGTGGGTCGCAGCGTTAAATGGATGTTAATTAATGCCCGCTCAATTGCCAACAAGTCTTATATCTTAAATGACTTGTTCTGTACGAAGAAGCTTGATTTTATGTTTATCTCTGAGACGTGGCAGCGTGAGAATGAAGTCTCACATCTTTTAGAGCTTTGTCCCGCTGACTGTTCTTTTCTCTGTGCACCTCGGATATCTGGATGAGGAGGTGGAACAGCGGTAATTTTTAAAAAGACATTTTTTATGCCAGATGATCTCCTCGAGCTGTTACAACTCTTTTGAGATGATTATGATAAAAATTGGACGAGAACAGCCCATATACGGCATTTTAATTTATCGTCCACCTGGGTCTGCTGCGTCTTTTCTGTCAGACCTACAAGAATTTTTAACTTCCACTATTAAACTGGGCAAGGTCATCATTGTTGGTGACTTCAACATTCATGCAGAGGACTCATCAAACAGTACCACTAAGGAGTTCCTGAGCATTATGGACTCTTTCAATTTTGTTCAGCATGTATCAGGTCCTACTCACACAGCTGGGCATACTCTGGACTTGGTCTTCACCTGTGGTGTTTCCCTTGACCACATGAACTTAAATGAAGTTGCTTTTAGCGACCATAAGTCAGTCTTTTTTAATGTATCTATCAACTCAGAGTCTCTTCCCCAAAGTTTTATTAGGCGCAGGCGCTTTATTGATGACTCTGTCAATTTAAAGTTTTCTTCTCTTTTTAATTTTAAACCTCCTTCTGATGATGTTGACATCCTTATTAATTCTTTTAATGAACACTATCTTGCCATTCTTAATCAGGTTGCTCCTTTGAAAACTAGTCATTGCACTGTTAGTTGCTGGACACCATGGTTAAATAATCAAACCCGTGGTCTTCGACGCTCCTGTTGAAAAGCAGAGCGTCTCTGGAAGTCCACTGGGCTGGTTGCCCATCGGGAACGCTTCAAAGAACTTCTTCACTTATATAATGAGTCAGTCAAAGAGGCCAGATCCTCTTACTTCAATAATCTCATAAATCGTCATAAAAATAACCCAAGAATTCTATTTGATACCATCAACAGTATTGTTTCTCCTCCAACTCAGCAATGCTGTGTTACTTTCTGATGAAGACTTCAGCACTTTCCTCAATTACTTTGTAAATAAGGTGATGGACTTGAGATCCAAAATCTCCTCAAGTGCCTCCCCTTATGAAGATGCCCCTTGTTGTCCCGGGTCATTTACTTCATTTTCTCCAATCACACTCAAAGACTTAATTGCAGTAATAGGTAAAATGAAATCCTCATCATGCTCCTTAGATATATTACCTCCCTCTGTCCTGTCTGGGACTCTCACCAGCATTGGTCCCACACTTCTATACATCATCAACAATTCACTGAGGCAAGGCTGTGCTCCGTCCTATTTTAAACATGCTGAGGTAACCCCTCTGGTAAAAAAACAGAATCTAGATCTTACCTCCCCTAGTAGTTATCGTCCTATTTCAAGATTGCCATTTATAAGTAAATTACTAGAAAAAATTGTAGAAAACCAGTTCAGGTCCTACTATGCCGATTGCAGATTTTTGACCCTTTTCAGTCTGGCTTTCAAAAGCAGCACTCTACGGAGACCGCTCTCTTAAGGGTCCATAATGATCTACTAATGGCACCTGATGCAGGAAATTGTTCCGTGATCATTTTGCTAGATCTTAGCGCAGCCTTCGATACCATCGACCACAAAATCCTACTCAACAGGCTGAAGGTTCTGGCTGGTATATCTGGCACCGCCTTAGACTGGTTTTCTTCCTACTTATTAGACAGGACCTTTTCTGTTAGGACTGATAGGTTCTCCTCTAACACTGCTGCACTAACCTGCGGGGTTCCACAGGGTTCAGTTTTGGGTCCATTATTATTTTCTTTTTATATGCTTCCTTTAGCTGGCATTATTCAGTCTTTTAGTGACCTGTCTTATCATTTCTATGCCAATGACATTCAGCTATATAAGTCCTTTAAGCCTCATCAGCTGGATAGGCTGTCCACCCTAATCCAGTGTTTAACTCAAATCTCTGATTGGCTTTCTAACAATTACCTTGTTTTAAACATGAACAAGACAGAGACCATGATCATAGCTCCTCCTGATCTATATTCTAAAATCAGTCAGGTTCTTGCCCCTTTCTGTTCTTCTGCTAAGCCAAATATTCGAAATCTTGGGAGTAATATTTGACTCTTCTTTGGGCCTTGCCTCACACGTAAAGTCTCTGTCTCGTTCCTGTTTCTTTCATTTAAGGAATATTTATACTGTGACATATGGTCTCCTTAGCTGAACTGGAAAAAATTGTCCATGCATTTGTGTCATCGCGTTTAGATTATTGTAATTCCCTGTTTACCAGCTTGGATAAATCATCTCTTTCTCGCCTCCAAGCTATACAAAATGCAGCAGCCAGACTACTAACTCGCTCTAGCGAGCGAGCTCACATCACTCCTATTTTATGTTCTTTACATTGGCTCCCAATAGATTTTAGAATTCGTTTTAAAATTATTGTTTTAACGTACAGAGCACTAAATGGCCAGGCCCCAGATTATTTATCCAAGCTTCTCACAAAATACACTGCTGCTCGCCGTCTCCGCTCTCAGACTCAGAGTTTGTTGGTTGCTCCCCGAACACGACTGAAGACGAAAGGGGGCGGAGCCTTTCAGTCTGTGGCACCAAGGCTGTGGAACAGTCTACCTCTACAACTACATTTGGTTGACTCTGTGGAATCCTTTAAAAAGCAGTTAAAAACTTTACTGTTTAAACAAGCTTTCTGTTGACCAATGCTTTTTACATTTTTAATTTACATTTAAACTCTATATTGTGTATATTGTGCATTTTGCTATTTATCATACTGTTTATTTTAATCTTTGTGTGCAGCGCTTTGTGACTACCTGTCTATGAAAAGCGCTTAATAAATAAACTTTACTTACTTAAACGAGCTTTGTCCTGGATCATGTTCACATACGCCTTGTCTTTACATTGTGATGCTTTCATGTGCATTTGTTGATGACACAATGACAGAATTATGTCTGTTTATCTCAGACAGGATAGCAGAGCAAACAAGAGCGACACAAAGTAAGGAAACAGCCCAGGGCAGACTCACACCCAGGCTACTGCAGCCCTTCACCATACAGGTTTCTCCAGAATCTCCAGGTTTGCTGATATTATTTACTGTGAATGATGAGATATTCAATCTTCTTTGTGGTGAGAAACATTCACAGTTTTGTGCAGATTAGTGAGCCTCTGCTCATTGACACGTCTGAGAAACTCTGCCTCTCTAAGATCATCTTTTTATGCACAATCATGTTACTGATTAGATGTGAATTTTCCCCCAGTTATTTCTTTTTAGTACTGCTTACTTACTTACTTACTTACTTACTTACTTTTTGCCTCCATACCATCTTTTATTTTAAACCGCGTTGCTCTAATCAAATTCAAAATGATCAAATGTTTTCAAATATCCATCCATCCATTCGCTTCCGCTTATCCTTTTCAGGGTTGCGGGGGGCGCTGGAGCCTATCCCAGCTGTCATAGGGCGAGAGGCGGGGTACACCCTGGACAGGTCGCCAGTCTGTCACAGGGCCAACACATAGGGACAGACAACCATTCGTGCTCACTTTCACTCCTGCATTCACACCTATGGGCAATTTGGATTAACCAAATAACCTATCCCCACTAACTGCATGTCTTTGGACGGTGGGAGGAAGGCGGAGTACCCGGAGGGAACCCACACAAACACGGGGAGAACATGCAAACTCCACACAGAAAGACCCCGGCCTGATGGTGGAATTGAACTCAGGACCTTCTTGCTGTGCGGCAACAGTGCTAACCACCGTGCTGCCCGTGTTTTCAAATAATTTTTTGAAATTATTTTGGCTTGTTACGGGATATCTGTCAAAAAAATAAAGATGCTGCATTGCACATAATGATGTGCCAGCTCTGCCTCACCTACACAACAGACATTTAATCGAGCAATGCATGATGTGCAATGCATGATATTTCAGTCGAGGCTTCTTTTAACTTTAAATTGAACGGGGGCCTCGGAGAGACTTCTACCTGAGGGGCCCGTCGTAGCACCTGGGTTTGAAAATGTAACACAGCAGTCCCATAAAACACTCACTGGAGGAAAACATGATGTTTGGGAGGTTAACAATGCAGTGGGGGTATAATAATGAATATGCACATATTATGATTACACTTCAAAATAAAATCCATGAGCATATCCTTCCCTTAATATGAGTTTGAAGCAATGACAGAAAGAAGCACCACAAACAACCAAAGAGACAAAGGGACGCACCTTGTAGTACTCCCAGTGCTCGGGCTCGTAGCCTTCAGGAATTTCAGCCAGCTCTGCCTCACCTACACGACAGACATTAATCGAGCAACAGACTGAGATTTTCATTACGTACGTATTTGAGTAAGTCCTGGAAAAGATTAGAAACCGACTACAATACACAATAAAACAACACTTATGCTTACTCACCGATGAAGATATTCACCCCCGTGACAATGATAGCCACTGGAACACCAGTCAGCAAGATGTAAAATTGCTGAGGGAAAAAATGAGAAGAAAATCAAATATATGGCAAATTCTGTTGTTGATCTGTGCAAGTCACCATCCAAAATTAACCAAGTAAAAAATATCTCTTACTTTTTAACTCGGTGAATTGACTTTTTTATTTTTTAAACCAGCTTAAACAGTATCATCTTGGCCATTTTAGTTTTGATGTATGCACTGCTCTCTGCTGCTGGTGCCTTTGAGCAAGGTGAGTAACACAAATGTGTAAGTTTGTTTTTTGGCTGAGTTAAATGTAAGAACATGAACACAAACATTCTTTAAAATAAGAGAAAAAACATGTTTGCTATTTAAAAGGCTGCCCTGTGGGTGAATAATAAACTTTCAACAGTACGTCTGAGCAGTCAAGGAAAATATGATGAGGACTAAACTTCCTTTGTTACATTTCAATAACAAGTTTGTTTTGTTCTTTCAAAGGGTGAACACGAACATTACGATTAAAATTAAACATCAAAGTCAACAGAGAGCACTTCTGCTGTGTATGTACATGAGCTTGGTGGATGTGATGGTGCTCTGGATTTACCAATAGGCGCAGAAATCTCCTGTCATAGTAGTCAGAGGGTTTGATGACAAACAGTCTCTTTCCATGACCCCAACGGACCGAAACTGCAAAACAGGGCACAGTTACTATCACGATGCCTGTGATTGGTTATAGTGTGTACGCACGCTGCCTCTTTAGTTACATGGAGTCTCTGTTCAGTGTACCAAGTATCTCTATAATGTATTACAAATGCTAGGTCTATGACCTACCACTGCATCATGATTGGGTGGGCGGAGCTTGTGTTTTATGTTGTTTTTCTAGCAGGCTGAGCTGTTTTACATGGTTGACACCTTTGCCCCGTCTCCCTTGTAACAGATACGTTGTTTCTAATTGTGGCTGCCAGCTTGAGTTTAATCCCAGATTATTTTCGCAATAATGGCAGTCATCCATCTTCTTAGTAATAATCTGGGTTGGACCATATGGGCAAAAATCAAGAATGATCATCACTGCAGCTCTTCAAATGTGTATTTGTGTGGCTGTGTGGTTGTCACAGCAGATCGTCTCCCTCCTTCACTACATCCACTAATCTTCTCAGTGGTCTTCCCTTTTATCTGCCTTTGCAAAATAAATCCACTATCCCTCCTCTGTAATTGTCCAAACCATCTCAGCCTTACTTGTCTAACTTTGTCTCCAAAGTGCTCAGCCTGAGCTCATGTGCTCATTTCTAACCTTGTCCATCATGGTCACTCCCAATGAAAGTCTGAGCATCTTTAACTGTGCCACCTGCAGATCTGCCTCCTGTCCTTTTGTCCATACATAATAGCAGACCTCACTACAGCCTTGTAAATATGCCCTTTCGTTCTTGCAAAGTATTGCATGAACTGTTTAAAGGGTGTCCCACTGAGTCAGGTGGCTTTACAGTGTTTTACTGAAACTGAAACCTTATAATTTAAAGATATTAAAGAAAATCTCGCTATTAAAACATGGCGAAACTCGTTTGGATAAAACTGCAGACCACAGCACTTCATGCAACAAGCAGATGTATGGTAAGCGTTGACACAGAGATGACAAACTATCATTCAAACCCTGTAACCCAATTCATGTTTTACTAAACACGCTCCGCTTACTGCAATGAAAAGAAAGAGGTTAAAACTGGAGGATAAAGAGTGGCCTGTTAGCAAGCTAACAAGTCCCGCCGCAAGGTCATGAGAAAAGACAAGCAGCCTTCCGGTCAGTCCTGTCATTTTTTAAACGGCCGGGGTGTGTCTTACCTTTATCTGTGCGGGGGATTGCTCGAGTGAGTAAATTAGCCGCATTATTCCCAGATTTCAGAGGACTCAGTCTGGCTGCAAAAGCAGCAACAGACCTGAGAACGCTCATGCCCGCCATCGTTACTTTGGGAGGATGGCCCAGCAACACGAACTGTGATTGGCCGTTAAGCGAATGAAGCCGAAGCCATCATATTTGATAAGGGCACAGGTGTAAATTTTTTTCAACTGAATTGTTAGTCGGGGTTTTATTATTACATTAGTATGATAATAATGTATTTAGCACCATAAAATTATTTTAAAATATATCTTTCTTTTTTTTAGAATAAGAGACAAATAAAGCAAAAAATGCATGCTGGGTAATATGGGAAGCGCTACATCAAAATGGCGGCGTCCTCTTCCACAGGACGCGTTTTGACTCTTTGCAAGCAGTTTCAAAATGTCTTTAGGATATCATCAGCTACAAACGCGCGACAGCGCGCTGTTAGTTCGGCCAAATGTCAGACTTCTCTTCTCAGGTAAGAGGATGTTTAATAAAGTCCTCAAAACGGAACAATAATGTGGGTTAACTACGACACATTCAATGCTGTCGGTCAACAGCTCAGCCCGCAGGTCCGCCGCTCAGCAGTAACTGTTTCTGCAAAGTCAAAAAAACGGGTTTTCTTTATTACGCTGAGGTAGAAACCGCGAGTTCCCATGTTGATGTACTCAGCTGACATTTCTGGTTTTATCGCTGTATTTAAGACTGAAGTGAGATTTTGACTGCTGTGTTCGTGGGGTCTTCGTTATGTCCCATCAATACACATCTTTTCACATATATAGATTAGGGCTGCCACGATTAGTCGACTAGTCACGATTACGTCGACTATCAAAATCGTCGACGACTAATTTAATAGTCGACGCGTCGTTTGAAGATCACAAATGACGCGGGAATAAGTAGTAGGATTTAAGAGTGTAATAACGGACTGAAACAGAAGATGGCAGCACTGCATGTACAAGGATGCCAGCTGCTGTTAAACCCCGAAGAAGAAGAAGTAGCTCTGTCCCTGAATTCATAGCGCAGCCCTGCTCAGTTTCCAACAATGGCGGCAGCTAGTTAGTTTTAATATTACTCTCATTATTCTTTCTGGGTCACAAAATAAACGTGTAACATATTTTCAGGCGAGAATGTAGCTGTGTAAACCTCAAATATCTGCTCAGTTTATCAAGACACCACATATTTTCAAAAGCGCTCCGACGTTTTCGAGGACGTCTGTTACCCGCTAGCTCGATAGCTAGCCGGGGGCAAGGCTCACTAGAGCCGGTGAGAACACCGGACTCCTGGCAAATCGTTTTCAAACCCACCGCCGTCTTTCGCTACTCAGGTTAAACATATATGAGTCACTTAGATAACTTAAAAATGTTATTGTTTGGCTTTTTTTTTTTTTTGTATTTTATTTGTTCCTGAGTAAATCGGTTTGGCTGAGATTAAAGTTATAGTTTTTACACAGCTGAATAAACGTCAAGCAGACAACTGATTATCACAAGTGTGAGATGCTCGAGAATATACTCCGGTGTCCCGTTATATTTTAGACAGCAAGGAGTTTATTAAACTTCACCGAAACAATCTGCAAATTTCATTAAAATTTAATAAACTACCATCTTGTCTTTATTTTTAGTTAGCACATACCTTAAACACTTAAAGCTGTAAGCTAATGATAGTTATATAAGAGCAGATGCATGCTGGTGCAATAAGCTGTACGTTTTACGTCCAATGGATGCATGATCTGATTAGTCGACTAATCGCAAAAATAATCGGTGACTAGTCGACTATCAAAATAATCGTTTGTGGCAGCCCTAATATAGATATGTGAAAAGTAAGTCACAGCCTGAAGACTAACTGACAGGTCAGTGATGTTTTAGGACAGAAGAGGCTTCAAAGAACTTCAAATCATCCGAATTCTTATTTGACGTTAAAGAGCTTCACACCAAAAATATCTGCCCTGGGATTGAACCAGAAAGTGCTGAAATGTAACGCTTAAATTTCAAGCTGCAATTCACTGAATTCCGTTTTTGTTGTTTTGGGGTTTGTTTATTTTTTTTTTTATTGGAGAAATATAATTTATCTGCTTAGGCATCTGTTATCAGGCTTACTGTGTGCACTTTCTTCATGTTCACCAGGGGGACGTCTCCCATTGTCACCCCATCCTGGAGCAATCCCATCAGCTCTGCAGGTCAGTATCGAGCTCTGCACACAACCATCAGCAGGAGAGGACTAGAGGACTTCTTTGATTCACCTGAGAACTGGGGAGAGGCCAACGTGAAGTCAGGTAAAATATTACAGCACGCAAAGAGAACATTGTCTGCAGGTCTGATTGTAGTTTGAATCAACCTGAATTTGTACATTTTGGCTACGTTCACACTGCAGGTCTTAATGCTCAATTCCGATTTTTTGATCAAATCCAATTTTTTTGGTCTGCTTGTTCACACTACAAATAAAATGTGACAGCAAACGCGCTCTAGGCCTCAGAACCATCTCGGGCCACAAACATCAGAACTCTCTGCCTGGGAAGGATGTGAGGTGGGCAAATGAACTGAATCATTTCTTCAACAGATTTGATTCAGCCATGAGGCAGTCTCCAACATCGGCTGCAGACTCACCCCACTGCTGCTGTTCCACCTCTGACACCTCAGACACTTCACACCTCCTCTACTCACCCTGCTCACTCCTCCCCACCCCAACAACAGCATCCAATACACACTCAACACAAGGCTCCAGCCTGTCTCTCTCAACCACCCAGGTTAGGAGGGAACTGAGGAGGATTAATGGCAAGAAGGCAGCGGGTCCAGATGGCATCAGCTCGAGGGTCGTCAGGTCCTGCGCGGACCAACTGTGTGGGGTGATCGAGCACCTCTTCAACCTGAGGCTGGGACGAGTCCCACAGCTCTGGAAAACCTCCTGTGTTGTACCAGTGCCAAAGACTTCACGCCCCAAGGACCTCAACAGCTACAGACGGTGGCTCTGACATCGCACCTGATGAAGACCCTGGAGCGGTTGGTCCTGGCTCAGCTTCGGCGCCTGGTGAGCTCATCACTGGACCCACTTCAGTTTGCCTACCAACCTGGCATTGGAGCGGATGATGCCATCATTCACCTCCTACATCGTTCCCTCGCTCACCTGGAGACCGCTGGGAGCACTGTGAGAATCATGTTCTTTGATTTCTCCAGTGCCTTCAACACTATTCTTCCCTCGGTTCTGAAGGACAAGCTGGAGAACTCTGGAGTGGACCATCACCTCACCACCTGGATTTTGGACTACCTCACCGACCGACCACAGTATGTGAGGACTCAGGGCTGTGTGTCGGACAGGGTCGTCTGCAGTATGGGGCCCCCACAGGGAACGGTTCTGGCTCCGTTCCTCTTCACCATCTACACTGCAGACTTCTCCCACAACTCCACCCAGTGCTTCCTGCAGAAGTTCTCTGATGACACTGCAATAGTCGGCCTCATCACTGATGGGGACGACAAGGAGTACAGAGGACTGACTCAGGACTTTGTGGACTGGTGCCAGCTGAACTACCTCCAGATCAACGCCAGTAAAACCAAGGAGCTGGTGGTAGACTTCCGCAGGCACAAACATCCTCCACTGCAACCACTGAACATCCAAGGTATGGACATCAAGGCTGTGGACAGCTACAGGTACCTTGGTGTTCATCTGAACAACAAACTGGACTGGACTCATAATTCAGACGCCCTCTACAGGAAAGGGCAGAGCAGGCTGTACCTGCTGCGGAGACTCAGGTCGTTTGGAGTGGAGGGCCCACTCCTGAAGACCTTCTATGACACTGTGGTGGCCTCAGCCATCTTCTATGGTGTGGTCTGCTGGGGAGGCAGCATCTCTGCTGGGGACAGGAAGAGACTGAACAGGCTGATTAGAAGGGCCAGCTCTGTTCTAGGATGCCCTCTGGACCCAGTGGAGGTGGTGAGTGACAGGAGAATGGTGGCTAAGCTGTCATCCCTGTTGGACAACATCTCCCACCCCATGCATGAGACTGTGACAGCACTGAGCAGCTCCTTCAGTGGGAGACTGCAGCACCCACGGTGTGGGACGGAGAGATTTCGCAGGTCTTTCCTCCCCACTGCTGTCAGACTCCACAATAAAGACTTCAACTGATCAAACACACACATCCACACATGTGCAATAACACTAATGTGCAATAATCTTTTCTGGCATCGTTGTATTTTTACTCAGTTGTATATAGCATTTGTATTCTATTTTTATCTTATTGTATATTTTATTCTATTCTGTACAGTTGTGTACTGTATTTATTCTTATTGTATTCTAATTTTTGCTTCATAACTTGTGCACTGTCCACTTCCTGCTGTGACAAAACAAATTTCCCACGTTTGGGACTAATAAAGGTCATCTTATCTTATCTTATCTTATCTTATCTAGTGTGAACCCTCAAAGCGGCCCGCATGTGCAAAAGAAGACGTCACTCACAACGCGCTCTGTTTAGACCCAGAGCAAACAGTATTGTTTGACTGATGGCCTTAATATAAAGACTTGTTTCGGACTTTACGTTTCCCAATTTTGCTCTAAGTTATAAAGTTATTTTGTTATTTACATATGGCTTAATAATGATCCTTATTGCTGTTTTAGAGGAGCGGTGCTTCAAAGGATAATCTGCAGATTTCTGTCAGAATCTGCAGATTATACAGTATAAATAAAATGTTCACGTTTCTCCAACGTTGTCTTCCAAATAGTTTCACTAACATCTACACGAGATGACCAGGAAGCGTTCGCGATGTCTTCTCCGGCGCTGATAATTGGCTTCTGTCTTGTGTCAGTGACGTAAAAGACAGATTTAATGCGACGTGACCATTTAAAAAGCAGTCATTTGTTACAGCACGATTTGTTAAAAAGTATTTACTACACTTCTAGTTAATCAGACGTGAGTTTAGAGTGATATGAACATTTTATTATGCACTAATGAGGTTGTTATAACTTCTTGCATTATTAGGCGCACCGTGGACTGCCAAACAACTGAGAACAAAGAGCAACGAGGACTTGCACAAACTCTGGTGAGCTTGTGAAAATGAAGCATCTCAGTGGAAACATTTAAAATATTTAGCGGCGTGTAACCCTCTGATTGTGTCTCAGGTACGTCCTGCTGAAAGAAAAGAACATGCTGCTCACACTTGAACAGGAAGCAAAAAGGCAGAGGGTCCAGATGCCAAGTCCAGAAAGACTAAGAAAGGTTCGTCTCATGCTGAGCTGCCATCTGAGCTGATAGCTGACATGATATGGGTGCCAATGATTATATGAGGCTTTCAATTTGAAGAAATGCTGTCTCCCCTCCCAGGTTGAGCGGTCCATGATCAGGCTGGAGACGGTGGTGAAGGAGAGAGAGAACGCACTGCGTCTGCTGCAAACAGGACAAGAGAAAGGCCGACCAGGAGCCTGGAGGAGGAACATATTTGGATATGTGTACTGGTGAGGGCAGTCTTGCATATCAGACCTACATGGGGAAAAGAAATGCCATACCTTTATCATATGGTGATGGGGAAACGGCCTGTTTGCAGGACATAGTGGGTATAAACACATCTGGTCCAAGCTTTGTTACACATATTTCATTCTCAGATTCAGCCTGAAAAATATTATCAGTGTTTTTTGGATTAAAAAAAAAAAAAACAGTATTTACCAAGAAACCAGTTTAAGCTGCTTTCAGCTCTGTGATATTCTGTTTTAACCTGTTGGAAGCAGTCATCAGAAGATCGGCATATGGTGGTTATAAAGAGATGGGCATGATCAACAACTATACTCAGCTAGGCTGGGGCATTTAAATAGCCCCCACACATTATACCACCACCACCATCAGCCTGAACTGTTGATCCAAGGCAGGATGGATCCATGATTTGATGTTGTTTATACCAAATTTGGACTCTACTGTCTGAATGTTGTAGCAGAAATGAAATCTCATCAGACCAAACAACCATTTTCCAGTCTTCTGTTACCCAGTGCTGGTGAGCCCTTGTGAATTATAGCTTCAGTTTCCTGTCTGACAGGAGCGGCACTCCATGTGGTCTTCTGCTGCTGTAGCCCACCTGATCCTAGGTTTGACATATTGCGTGTTCAGAGATGCTCTTCTGTATCCCTTGGTTCAAACATGTGCTGATTTGAGTTACTTTTTCCTTCCTATTGGCTTGAAGCAGCCTATCAGTTCTCCTCTGACACCACCAGGCCATTGTTTGGACAGAGAGCTGCCGCTCATTGGACAATTTTTCAGCAGTTTTGAACAACTTAGAGCAGCCGATCTGGCACTAACAGCCATGTCACGTTCATCTTAACCTTGCCGCAATGCGATTGGCTGATATTAAAGCGCTTTCAGTGCTCACAATAGAAAAGCACCACGTAAGCACCAGTCCATAGTTGTGGTAATGAGCAGCTGAACAGATTCATCCTTAGCAAAGCTAATTTGAGACTTTTCTTGGACGGCCTGTAATCTCTTTGGTTTATTTCCTCCACAGGTATAGATTCAAAGAGTATGCTATTCCCTGGTACATGAACAGAAGATACAAGCGCAAAAGGTTCTACACACCCAAGTTTGTTGAACCACATATAAGGTAAGACCAGCGTATGCAACATCATGTACATGTTTAAGTACATGATACTTTTCTTACAAAGGTTTTTATTTCCTTTCTCCTTCAGGCTGCGTATTGAGAATTACCTTCGGGAAAGGGCAAGGAATGAAAACTTAAAGAAGAGACGTCTCGCAAAGTTACAGGAGAGGTTCCCCCAGATTAAAGCTCCTGCATCCTGAAATGTGTAGCTCCTAATATTGGTGTCTTTCCAGAATCTGGCTAGTGTGAATCAGCTCATCAAATAGCCATGGATGGACTGAAACTGTTGTGTGACCACCTTTCATTTGATCTCAAAGATAAATTATATAAGATCGCTGTAAAGTGTGCTGCTCTCTCTGTTTGACCCCAACTCCAGTGTTTTTAACGTTCCTGTATGAAAACCATCAGAACTGAAGTAACCAGTGGGCTATTGAAACTACAGAACTTAGTTAATCGTTTAAAAAAAAAAAAAACTTTATTTGTAAAAGACCACATGAAGCCAATGACAAGCAAGACTGAAAATTAAATACAGATTTGAGTTAATACCAGTAAGCACAGGTAGGAACGGACTGGCCTTTGCCTGTGACGACTTGACCTGCTACATAAGGGGGGGAAAAAAAAAAAAAAAAAGGTTCATGAATGAGACGATATTCACGTCAAACTAACAGGTTGTTTTTCCAAATATGTCCTAATCATCCCAAGTTTACCTTGTCAGAATTCTGCACAAATCATTTTGGCTTCTGTACTCTGTCGTTTTAATCAGAAACTTGACTTTTTGATTCAAGGTTCCCACCAACAACTTACGATAAGGCAACCGGCCGACTTTCAGGGCGTTCTCAGAGGAGCTGAAATTGCAGATGTTTGTTTTCTACAGCAAATCCCAGACAGGTGTATGGACAAACTCAGTTTTAAAAACAAGTCATACTAAAATAAAACAGCGAGGTGTTCCTGAGTCTGGGTCAGAGGGGGGAAACCATTCATGAAGTTGAGCTTGCAGTGAAAAAGACGATGAGGATCGGGGGTCAAATCAAGGGCACTTCCTGTCCACGCACTGCTTTCCTCCCTCCTCATACTCCTGTTTGGAAATCCACATCTGCTGGAAGGTTCCCTGGAGGATGCAAGAAAATTGTTTAAAAGACTTTAACGGCACTAAAGTGTTTTCAATGTGGTGCAAACATGAAGTAATTTTGTGTGTCCTTACCAGAGATGCCAGGATGGAGCCCCCTATCCAGGCACTGAACCGGCGCTCCACTGTAGTGCTGTTGGCTATCAGCTTCAACCTCATACTCTGCAAAAGCACGTGCTTAAAGTTCACTCCAAAAAAAATGAACAAGATGTAGCAAATTTAAAATGAAAAGACAAACATTACAGTACATCACTGACTAAAGCCAAAGATAGTACTGATAAAAATGTATATTTAGTGACGTGCTGGCACTGGCTGATACTCACCGGAGGGGTTTTCTGGGAGAGTTCTCTGTTCAGTCGGTCAGTGAAGCCCTGAATGAGCGTGTTTCCACCAGTCACCACCACACTGCCATACAGACCCTTTGATAACAGTCACAGGTCAGTAAATGAGTTTGTAGGGTTTAGGCACAGATCTGAAGAACAAAAACTACTCAGATTACATTAAACGGTGTTTCTGAAAAGAAAAATCACAGAATATCCGGTTTAACGAGGTGCTTACAGGCCGGATGTCGATGTCGCACATTCCCACACTTGTTGTCACGACGTGGCCGACTCCTAACATGGTGTTCCCAGACAGTCCCTAAAAGTGATCAAACAAAAATGTTACATTCAAAAACAAAAACATTTGACCACTTCTATAAACTAGAGCAAAAAACTGCTTCAATTTCAGAGCAATATACATTTAGTCACCAGCACCGTTCATTTGTTCAGGACCTGCTGAGTAAAACTCACCTTAGCATTGGAGGGGTCAAACAGCCCCTCTGGGATCTTCAGCCTCTCTGCTCCAAAGTCACAGTTGTAGCCATTGGGCAGCTCATAGTGCATTGTGGGCATCTGGGCAGCAACCCTGATGAACAAAAGAAAAACAGTTTGGTTTTGTTTTTTTAAACTGAAAGCCATCAGGGGAAAAGTACTGAAATGTATCATATTGATCAATGTGTGAGTAAACATCTCTGGTTCTAATATGACTCTTTTTCTAGTACAGAGTTCGAGTGAATCTGTTAAACTGAAGTATAAAATCAAATCACTCACTGTTCATCATATGGAGAGTCTGACACCTGCAGCACTGATGCCTGGAAATCCTGGATTACACACTGGAAGAAAAAGACACATTCATTACCAAACATCTAATTATTATTACTGTGCTGCTGAGTTTGCTGCTTACATTACACATGTAGTTGTGCCAAGAGCGGGTGACTTGAGGTAGTTTCTCCTTTTTCTTCCAACTGGCTTGGGCTCCCTCCCGCACTGGATCCTGTATGGACAGACTCATCGCAATAAGGGCTTGAACCCAGTAATGTGGCAATGATGTGTAGAAAAGCAGTGCGTGGTAAATGTTGAGCAAAGCTACTCATTTAACATTTATCAAATGACACAATCATTTCCACAGACCGTACCTTCGATGCAATCATGTAGGGAGGGATTATCTCCACATTTAGCTCCTGAAACAGCTCCCTGCACTGCATGCTCATGAAGTCTCCAGCCAGGGGCGACTTGACGATGCCTGTCGAGAGAGAAAGAATAACGCGCAACTTCAATGACACGGCAACTTTGTAGGCACACATAACAAAACCATAACACATATCATTTAAAAGCACCCAAAGACTGTAATGTGACTTCAGTGACACCCCATTTATCATTTTCTACAAAGACAGCACAGTAACAGTGACCCTGAATGGATCGCTCCCATTCCTGCTGGAGTTTGTCCTCGGCATTATTAATAAATCTGGTCTTATTAACTAATGAATAAAACCTGACTTTGCTTTTCTATTTGTCAGATATTCTGTTTTTCATTTATGTTTCAAAACACAGTAAACAAAAAAGGCACTACAGAAGCACAGACAGGTAGAATTACAGTTAGAGAGGCGAGGCTGAGATGGTTTGGACATGTGCAGGAGATAGAGAGTGGACATATACAGGATGCTGAGGATGGAGCTGCTGGACAGGAAAAAAGAGGAAGGCCACAGAAAACGTTTGTGGATGTAGTGAAAGAGGACATGCAGAATGCTGCTGCGACAGAAAACATTAGATGGACACAGGATCCGCTGCAGCAATCCCTAAAGGAAGGAGCCCAAAGGAGGAGGACGGTAAGTACTTGACCAATCAGAAACGTTCACAGTAAATCCTGCTCCCAGTCACATGACACCTTTGCAAAGTAATCTCCCACAGTTCACAAACATGCATGTTAACGGTCCATCCATCGGCCCTGCGACAGGCTGTACCCAACTCCTGCCCTACGTCAGCTGGGATTGGCTCATCACAGTAAGCTGAGCTCTTCTGGTCAAACTGCAGTCCCTTTATGACTTTATGATGTGAGCCGCACACTTTATTTTTAGTGTACGGCAAGGGTTAAAGGACCAATGTCTTCCTCGTACTCTGGTCACATGCTGCTCCTTTTTGATTACTTTTTTTTTTTTGACAGTTTTGAAAAACAGATTTTTTTGGTTTAATTAAGATGCCCTTAGAAGTCAGAATTACAAAAGAGTAATAAGATTGATTTTCTTGATTTTTGCCTAAAAGGACTTTAGAGAAGTGTAACAGTGACGCTGGCATTACTGGCACAGTGGGTACCACTGAAGCTCCTGGCTTTCTGTGTGGAGTTTGCACATCTCCCATGAACTTGTGTAGGTTTTCCCGGGATACTCAAGCTTCCTCCCAAAATCCAAAGACATGCATGTTGGGTATGTAAGTGTTAGCCCTGCAGTAAGCTGGAGAGCTGTCCAGGGTGCAGCTCGCCTCTTAGCCCATGATAGCTGGGAGAGGCTCCAGACCCATACGCACATTTTTTAAATCACTCAACATTTCCAAGAGAAACTCTCATGACTAACGAGGCTGAGATACTTGGTCCAAACAGCAGAGGGCATGAGAGGGTGAAGACGCGTGTGCCAGCAGCTCCTGCACCTGATTTGATGAAATTGCAATAACCATCAAAGTAATAAATTTTTCTCTTACAAAGTAATACAGGGGTTGTGAAGAGTTCATTCTTCTCCAAATGCCACCAAAAAAAACCCAAATCCGAAGCAAGCGGCGACCGAAACGACCGACTTTGGCGAGGCCTCGGCTGAAAATGACGGCGTTAAAACCGGCACGCCAGCCATTTCCGCATTTGAGGAGTATACACAAGGTAACAAACAAGTGCTGTCAGCGATTGCTTCTTTGGACACCAAGATAACTCAAATGAAAGCAGACATTTGTGATACCCTGCGCGGGGAAATTGCAACGCTGAGGGCTGAAAATGAGGAGGCCAACTCAGCTTTGAGAACCGTAATGGAAAACCACAATGTCCAGCTGAAAGATTTATCAGAATCGGCAACAAATACTTCAAACTCCGTGGTGAAATTAGACGAAAAAGTCAAACAACTTTCTAACAAAGTGGAACAATTGTCTGAAAAATGCATTGACCTGGAAGGGCGTTCAAAGAGGAACAATATAAGGATAGCCGGGGTACCTGAAGGCAGAGAAAATGGACAGCGTGTTAGAGATTTTGTGGCAAAGCTGTTACGAGATCTATTGGACCTGGATGAAACTCCGCTGTTGGACTGAGCACACAGAGCCCTGCGAGCGACCCCAGAAGATGAAGCCCCGCCACGACACTTGATGGCGAGGATACATTACCACCACACCATGGAAGAAATACTACGAAAAGTTTCTACCAGAAAGAATCTGAAGCTTGGAGATATTCGCGTTCAGATTTTCCGCGATCTACCTCAGGCAGTTGTAAAACGACGTGCTGCGTTTACTCCAGTAAGAAACCTGCTTCGAGACCAACCCGGAGTCAAATATGGACTTCTATACCCTCAGGGTGACATACAATGGTACGGAGCTGGTGTTTACGGATCCTAACGAAGCACGCCGCTATGCACAAGAAAAATTTGGATCTTAAAAAGGACGACATAAGATAGATAAACCAGAGCTCAGCCTCTGGCCCAGTGACACGCATTTACTTTGATGTAAAGAGACTATAACTTGTTATGGAGCTACGTTGGATAGAGGAAGTTTTGAGATAAAGTATTTTGGTAAGCTTAGTTTTTGTTACAGCATCCCTTTAGATTTTTTGTTTTTGTTTTGTTTTTTCATTTGGGAATGCACGGATGGGGATGCATCGCTTACATATTTGTCTTATTTTGTTATGGTTATACATGGGTAGGGCGGTGGGGGGCGAGGGTTGGGGCCCATATCTTGACTGCATAAGTATGGAAAGTACTAGAATTAAGCTGCCTTAATTTATTCAAATGCAAGACAATGGAAATGTAAAGAATGTGGATTTAACCTTTTGTACATGGAATGTGAAAGGTGTAAATGAGCCTGTTAAGAGAGGCAAAGTGTTATCACACTTGAAATCTCTTAAAGCAGATATTTTTTTTTTTTACAAGAAACTCATCTGAAAAATCCGGCTCACAATAAACTTAGGTGTAAATGGATTAAACAGGTGTATTATTCAACATTTTCCGCTAAAACTAGAGGGGTAGCTATATTAATTAAGAAAGATACCCCGTTCAAGCATACTTCCACCATAGCTGACAAGAATGGTAGATATGTATTAGTGACCGGGGAGCTGCACGCTACTCCGATTACCCTACTGAACATTTATGGGCCTAACCATGATGATCCAGAGTTCTACAGAAAGGTTTTCAGCTTAATTCCGGATATACCTAATGGTAATTTAATAATTGGAAGTGATTTTAACTTAGTGTTAGACCCATACTTGGATAAATCCATCTCCAAAAGAACTACATTGTGTAAAGGTAGCAACTTTATCAAAACATACATGAACAATCTCCAAAAGTTGAATCTGTTCATCTGGACGTAGCGTTTTGTGGGAGAAACGTTTCGTCACTCATCCAAGTGACTTCTTCAGTCTCAGCTGACTGCAGGTTTCCCCAAACCTTATAAACAGTACATTTGCATAATGACTGAAACCAGCCCACTGAAGGAACAATGGGCTGTGAGGTCAGTTCCTTAATCATAATTATGCAAATTCCCATGACCATTGATCAACAATCACTGACCAAAACCCACTGATCAAACAACACTGATCAATGGCCATGAGTACCATTCACAGAGAGTTGGGGAATGGCTGCAATCACAGCATTGTAAGATGGTGACAGATGTACCCTTAGGCCCCCTCCTCGATTCAGAGATGGTCTTTCCCTTTTCACGTAAATGGCCTCCTTGACTCCGCGCTCAAACCAGCGTTCTTCCCTGTCCAGGATGTGTACATCCTCATCGTTGAAAGAGTGTCCACTGGCCTGCAGGTGTAAATAAACTGCAGAGTCCTGGCCTGATGAGGTTGCTCTTCTGTGTTGTGCCATCCGCTTCGCCAGAGGTTGTACATGAACAATATGAACATCTGTGACGTGTGGAGAACTTTAAATCCATCAGGTAGAGAGTATTCTTTCCACTCTCCTGTACATAACAGTTATTCAAGGATTGACTATTTTTTGGTGGACGGAAAAATGCTCTCCCTAGTTCGTAATGTAACGTACCACAATATTATTATTTCTGATCATTGCCCTGTCACCTGCTCCTTCGCACTTAGTAATCTCACCAAAGCATACAGGAATTGGAGATTCGACCCACAACTACTGAGCGACTTAAAATTTCAACAGGTATATAAGTTCTCAGACCTCTTTATTCTTCGATATAAACGATAATGCTGAGACCTCACCGGACAAATTATGGGAAACGTTTAAAGCTTATATTAGGGGGTCCATAATATCATATCAAGCCTCACGGAATAAAAATAATAAACTAGAACAGTTAAAATTAGAAAAAAATAATCCATGATTTGGAAGCTAACAGTGCAAAGGCTCCCTCTTTAGATAAGTACAACACTATTTGTGCATTAAAATATAAACTAAACCAGATATTAACTAGCAATATAAATAGAGCGTTCATTTTTGTAAGACAGAAGTATTTTGAATTTGGGGATAAGCCACACAAGTTGTTAGCTAGACAACTAAAGAAGTTAGAAAATGACAGAACGATTCACAAAATTAGATCACGTAATGGAAACCTGGTCACATCACATAAAGAAATTAATGATAACTTTAGACAGTTTTATGAATCTCTTTATACCTCTCATCCCACTGCAGGGCCTAAAGATATGCAGGATTTTTTAGATAAGTGTGATCTTCCTGTGTTAGATCAGGTGAATCGCAATATTTTGAATGCCAAGATTACAACTGAAGAAATCACTAAATCTATTGGTTTATTAAAAAATGACAAGAGTCCAGGCCCAGATGGGTTAGGGAATGAATTCTACAAACACTTCAAGACTAAACTTGTTCCATATCTATCTAAACTATACAACCATGCATACAAAGTGGGCACCCTACCACCAACATTGAATGAAGAAATGATTACAGTACTCCCAAAAAAAGGTAAAGTCTTGGAGGAAGTGGGATCATACAGACCTATTTCTTTATTAAACTCAGATCAAAAAATCCTGGCTAAAATACTAGCAAATAGACTTAATACAGTAGAGCTGCCACGATTAGTCGACTAGTCACGATTACGTCGACTATCAAAATCGTCGACGACTGATTTAATAGTCGACGCGTCGTTTGAAGCTTTGTAAGATCACAAAAGACGCAGGAATAAGTAGTAGGATTTAAAAGTGTAATAACGGACTGAAACAGAAGATGGCAGCACTGCATGTAAAGGATGCCAGCTGCCGTTAAACCCCGAAGAAGAAGAAGCTGTGTCCCAGAATTCATAGTGCGGCCCAGCGCAGTTGTCAACAATGGCGGCAGCTAGTTAGTTTTAATATTACTCTTATTATTCTTTCTGGGTCACAAAATAAACGTTTAACATATTTTCAAGCTGTAAGTTTTACGTCCAATCGATGCATGATCTGATTAGTCGACTAATCGCAAAAATAATCGGTGACTAGTCGACTATCAAAATAATCGTTTGTGGCAGCCCTATAATACAGTAATAGATAAACTGGTACATCCAGATCAAACAGGCTTCATACCAGATAGGAGTTTTTTTAATAATCTCAGATGTTTATTTAATATAATTTATTCCCCCAAGGTGCAACAGGACCTACTCGTACTTAGCTTAGATGCTGAAAAGGCATTTGATCATGTGGACTGGCCCTGTCTCTTTGCTGTTTTAGAGAAATTTCAACTGGGACAAGATTTCATTTCCTGGATAAAACTACTCTACAAGAACCCCACAGCCAGAATTCTTACAAATCAAACATTATCAACTCAGTTTAAACTCAGCAGAGGGACACGACAGGGATGTGTTCTTAGTCCATTATTGTTTGCGCTGGCTCTGGAACCCCTGGCACAGACAATTCGAACTCACCCTGATATACATGGTTATGACACAGCATATACTTCTAATACTATATCGCTTTATGCTGACGACATTTTACTATACATAACAAAACCCCTAACTTCCGTCCCAGCAATCCTCTCCGTTATTGACAAATTTGGTACCTTCGCCGGCTACAAGATCAATTGGGGAAAAGTGAAGTATTGCCCATCAAATTGGAAAGCAAAGAATGGCTTACATCCCTCCCATTTAAAATAACTTACGAAAAAATTACATATTTGGGCATCACAATAACAAAAAGATATAGTTCCCTAGTAGGGCTGGGCTATATCATACCGTTCACGGTAATACTGGTGTAATTTTGGGCAACGATAGGAAAATGAAATATCGCGATAGAATATGGGTAAAACGTGCATGCGCAGTGCCTATGTTTACATACGCACATGGCGGCGACGCAGAATGAGAAGAGCGAAAGTGGATCGTTGAATGAAACGGATGAACCAGAAATGGTTTGTAAAAATGCTGCAACTTCAGTGGTGTGGAACTGGTTTAGCTTTCGTCCGTCAGACAGACAACAAAGCACTATTTTTGGTAGCGCATGCTAGCGGGCGTCGTTATTACCGTGTTGTTTGGAAAATACGGCACACTTAGAATCAATCCTTTGATTTTTCTGAAAATCGACAGTGCCCCTTATAATCCCGCGTGCCTTATGTATGAATTCTGGTTGTGTTTACTGACCTCGAAACGATTTTATGTGGTATGTGGTAAATGTTTTAGTACGACTTTGCTAAGCTACGGACCCGCACCGCTTGATGGATTGTCGGAGCATTACGGCTATCGTAGGCAGGAGCCTCGCGGAGTGATACGTACTGTGCTTCAACATATTACCGTATTGTGTGTGTATAACCTCTTTTTAAGTTTTGTGGATATTTTACATGGTTATGCTGAGGATATGTCGGCCAGTTTCCACTGGAAATGCCTTTTGGTTAAACTGTCCGCAAGGAATTTGCAGTGTTACATTTTTATATAGCTTTAATGCACATAAAAAACAGCTGCTTGTTTAAGTGAAAATACATTGATGGGTTTCTTTTTGCACTAATAAAGTTGTGGAGTTGTAAAGTATTTTGTCTAGTGTCAATTATATCGTCAGTTATATCTTTATCGCAAATTTTCAAATGTATATGGTGATAAATATTTTTGGTCATATCGCCCTGCTCTATTCCCTAGTGAAAGAAAATTTTCTCGCTCTACTGGAGAAGCTTAAAAACAACATCCAGTATTGGAGGACACTCCCTATCTCATTGATAGGGAGAGTGAAGTCAATAAGGATGGTATTTCTCCCACAGTATTTATATTTGGTCCAAAATATTCCAATTTTCTTGCCCAAATCTTTTTTCAAAAAGTTGGACGCCATCATTATGCCGTTTATATGGAACTACAAAACACATAGAATAAAAAAAGACCACCTATGTAAACACGGATCCCTTGGAGGACTTACACTACCCAATTTCATGCATTACTATTGGGCATCAAATTTAAGAATAATTTCCCTTTTATTGGATGATACAGCATTACTCCCCCATGGCCTGCAGATGGAGCGGGAGGATTGCCTTCCTTATTGTGTTGGTGGAATATTACTCTCTCCTACTCCTTTGACAAACGCACACTATAATTCGAACCCAGTGATTCACACCACCTTTCAAATCTGGAGACAAATAATTAAGCACTATCAATGTGTACACCTGTTACAGCTAACCCCTCTTTCCTTCCATCATGTCCAGACGGAGCTTTCAACGTGTGGCAAGAATTGGGAATTTGTAAACTAAAAGACTTCTACTCAAACGATACCTTCATGTCATTTCAACAATTAAAAGATAGATTTGGATTACCGCATAGCCATTTTTTTTTAGATATCTTCAACTACGAAACTATATCCGTACATATCTGCCGCAGTTTGAAAACATGCCGTCTGACTCTTTGGATAGATGCCTTAGTGATAGACGGGGGATTGAACAGAGAATCTCATTATTCTATAACTCAATACAGGAGATGAGTATACCTTCAACTTTCTCAATTAAAGAGGAGTGGGAAAAGGAATTTGGGATCCCCCTATCAGAAGATTTTTGGCAGGAGGTCTTACGCAACATAAACACGCCTTTTATTAATTCCCATCACTGTTTAATTCAGTACAAAATTGTACACAGATTACACTACTCAAGGGAAAGACTTCACAAAATGTACCCAGACTGCTCCCCCCTCTGTGAAAAATGTATGATACATTATGGAAATCTGTTACATAGTTTTGCACTTTGTCCAAGGCTTCAGGGTTTTTGGTGTGACATTTTTACCTACTTGTCTAATATTTTTAAGAGTAAGATTGAGCCAAATCCGATAGTAATTATCTTTGGGATCTCCAAAGAAAGACAAAATTTACAACACTATCAAAAAAGGTTTATGTCATATGCATTGATTATTGCAAAGAAACTGATCCTGCAGCTTTGGAAAGGCAAAGAGGCTCCTGTATTAAAGATGTGGCTTACAGAACTTACAAATACTCTTCAACTTGAAAAAATAAGATACACTATGAATGATAATGTAAAAGACTTTGAATTAATCTGGCACCCTTTACTTACATACCTTGGGAAAATATAAACTTTTTTTTCTGGCAGTCGGGGGATTGGGGCCATGGTGGGTGGGTTTTTGTTTGTTTGTTTGTTTTTCTCTTCCTTTTGTTGTTGTTTATTTGTCTGTTTTGTTATCTTAGAGAAAAAGGGGGCATAAGTTCTATCAATTTGTAACAACCATGATACTTGCTCCTAATAAAAGATATTTGAAACAAACAGCAGAGGGCAGAAGCGAGGGACAAACATCAGTGTAGGAGTTTTCCAGGTAACATTTTCATTTCTCTTCAGTAATGAATTATTTCCCAGAGTTCGTGGAAATCAAGCACAACCTGAAAATTGCCAGCTTAGTCAGCGGGGGGGTGTTACAATAGCTGCTCACCTTGCTGCAGAACGTAGCCATCATGCACTGGAATTGCAGTGGTGTGTGTTGCACCACTGTCTAGGACCAGGCCTGTAGACCGCCCATTGGCAAAGCTTGTATGTTTAAAGTTAAGGAAATATGTGGTTCAAAGTCCACCAGATGACATGATATTTCATCAGACCTGTCTGTGATTATTAACTGAACACGCTGCTTCAGTGTCCGTCCTGCATGACGTGAAACAGAAAAGGATACGCAGAGAGCACGGCTGACTTGCAAAGGAAGAAGGCAGGAATGTTGTAATGCTCAAACATCAGCTCTGTTAGTTTCTCTCTCTTTGCTCGTGTGTTCCACTGCAAACACAAAACAGAAGTTAGCCCACTTACAACAAATCACTGTCAGACACACACAGATACCTGCAGATGGTGATGAGGGCCAGGACAGGAAACACTCTTTACTTTACCTGGCGCTGAGCTCAAATAGCTCAGACGTTACCATCAATGTGTGACATATTTATTTTTAAACAGAGTAGCAAATCAAACTGCTTAATTTTTTAAGACTCAAAAAGATAACTCACCGACGCCTCTGACATGAGCACGGGGTGCAGGCTGGGTTCAGACTTGAAGTGCATCTTGTACGTGTGATCCAGAATAGCCTGGAAACTGTCCCAGTCCTCAACTAGAGGCAGAGTTAAGACAAAACAAATGAAGGGCTTGGTAAATGCCAAATGCCTCTGAAATCTTTTTTTATTTCACGGTACCTACATTAAAACATATGAAAAAGCAATCACGATGTTTCATATGAAGAGCTGCAGTTTTTTGTTAAAATTTACTAGTTTAAATGAAATGATGTGAATATAAGCAAATAACAGCAACGTTGTCGTGGTAAGGCTTCGCTCTCTCTGTGGACACAGACCTCAAAAAGCCCCTTCACCAACATTATCATGTGTGTTGGGTCAGATGGTGGAGAAATTGGAGCAATTATAATTTTTTTTAGATAATAATTTGAGCACCAGGCACCATTTTTCCAGGTTAGCCCTCTAAGGGACCCTCTGGTCCCACTGTGCTCTTCTGCTGCAATTAAGATTTGTGTCACAGTCATCTCTAAATAGCCTGAGAGCCAAACTCCAGTGGACCAGATTCTGATGAGCATCAGCGGCTAGGTCAGTGCACTGGGGCACTTGCCATCGCTAATACTTTGGGTAAATGCTTTAAAAAGTGCCAACACCATCAGTGGACTGCAATCATTTAATACTTTAACTGGCAAAAGCCATTTATTATCTGTGAATCAAGCCATTACAAACAAACATGGTCATTACAATGTTTAGTTATCCAACAGAACCAAATATAGAAGCAAACTGCTGCAATGTTTAGCCTGAAATGACTTAATTCAATTATATGAAAAAACAGTAACTTTATGTCACTTCTGATACTAATAAATGTTCAAGTAAGTAAATCTGAAAATTAAGTAAACCCTAACCCAAACGAATAATTGTTTCACCCAAAGAACAATCAAAAGTCAATCACGTGAACAACCATTAACTGCAAATATCTGATATTTCTAAAATAGGAAAGAAAATTGTTCAGCTGACCAGAACATGAAAACAAACCTCTAAAGCTCAATCCGTGCCAGCATACAAACACCATCACAGAAGAGCCAAATCACCAATTTAATCTTTTTAAACAAGTTTAGTTCATTTACAGCCCTGCTGGGCACTAGGGAACCAGACCAACAGCAGCCGTAACAGTACTGGTTGGTGAGCGTTAAACTGTAATTCAAAGTTTTTCAAAGTAAGCCCAAACACAGTTTTGGTTTTTCAGCATACGCCCAGTTATGACACAGACACTGCAGTAAACCATAGATTGCAGAGGGCTTGGCTTCCATTAGGAGAACACTGCACAGCACAGCTGATGATGATGAGCTGCCTCGAGCTTCAAATAATCTCATTAATATTCATGATGAGCTCCAGTCATATATATACGTCAGCCAGGGTTTGACGAGCTCGCCAACAAAGTCGTCGTCAGAACAAAACAGACTAATTATGGATTTGGATCAAGCAGGCCAGATTATACACATTCACTGCTGAGTTTGCATCAGAGATCAAAACCTCCTCCGTGTTTTCCAACAGCTCTTCTTCCCATTTATTTAAATGTTTTTTAGAACATACATATGAAAAGATCAAGGCCAGTCTTTTATGCGCGGGTGAAAAAAGTCATATTCTCCAAACACTTGGACTAAACACTTACTCATGCCATTCTTGAGCGGAGACATGACCTCCATGTTTTCTCTGGGTACCCTCAGCTGATTGGTATCGATATAGTAGGTGGTGCCGCTCTGCTTGCCCTTGTCACCATCAGTCTCCATGGGTGTGCTGCCATCCTCTCGGTCAAGAGTCACACCTATTACTGTGGGAAAGTCCGCCTGAGATGGGACACAAAACCAAAACAGATCAAATTACAGGTCAAGGCTGTTTGCAAGAGCCCAATTTTGGACCGGCAAAACAACAGAAATTCACAAAAACTGCTTTCACAAAGTTAGTCATCCTCCTTTGCACCGAGTGAATGAATCGACGTTTTTGTGAAACACTGAGGTGCCATAATGTGACACAATCCCTCCTGAATTACGAAGACCAACAGTTGGGAAATTTTCAAAAGTACCTCATTTGAATCTGGCTGGTTCTGACCAGTTTATTATGCAAAAACGGTATTTACAGTGTCTAGCTAAACGCTGAGAGGATTTTCAGGAGAAGAAGGTTTTGTCAAAAGCAAAGAGAAAAACACATCTTTTAAATGGTAAAATTTTTTAAATGGTACAGATGGATTAGTGTCCATCTGTAATGCCTTACATTTATTCACACAAAATTCATTTTATCCCTCAAGATTTGCACCTAAACCAGAGGAAACAGAAAAAGGAAGTATTCTGGAATAATCTGAACTCAATTTATGCCTCTTGCCTCCAAGGTGACTCCAGCCCTGATTTCTCATCATTGCCGTTCCCCCAGAGGGATGATGAAGATGCACAGAGAAAGAAAAAGCACGTTGTTAATAAGGTCATTCGAGTGATCCACTTACCTTGGGACAGTCTTCTCCTGCGTAGCCAGCTCTTACAGAATAAGAGCCAATGTCGAACACCAATGCTCCCACCTCATCTGCAGAAATAAGGGCTGATTGAACATTTTTCAAATGCAGTTATGCACAAAATATGGGGGGAACACATATTTGTGTAATTTGTACACGATACGGACAAAATATTGGGCTACACAATCTTTGAGTTCATGCATTTTCACTGCCACATGTTTATAACATCAAGCACCCAGCCATACAGCCTTCACAAAATCTGTGAAAAAAATGGGTCTTTGTAAAGAACTTATTGAATTCAATTGTGTTTGTATAACAACAGTTCATAAGTCAACTGCAAGTGGTTTTACTGCAAACTAGCAGAGCAGGGTTGGTAAATGCTGAGGTGCACACTGCATAAAAGTCACCAAAGCTTTACTAACTCAACAACTGCAGAGCTCCAAACTTCTTCTGAGATTAAGATCAGCACAAACACTGTGCACTGGGAGCTTCATGGCATTGATTTCCACAGCCAAGCTGCACTCGTAGGCGTAATGTGTAGGTCCAGTATTTTCTGTCCATATAGTATGTGTGTGTCTGTGTGTTTATGTGTGTATATAACACATCTTACACCTTATAAGATTCAATAAAGTTAGTTTCAGTTAGGGCACTAAAATGAAAAGCCATATTCTTTGGACTGGAAATGTTTATTTTCTATTATTATAGAGCTGAAAATAAGCATCCCCAGTCCTCACCATCACACAGAGATTTAAACTGATATCTGTGCTACTTAAACTGAAAAATAACGCATTAAAGATTTGTCAGAAAGAGCTAAACCAGCTATTCCAGCACTTAATAACAAATTACATTATGTCAAAAAATACATGCTTCAACTGCTGCTTTTTACTAGAGGTAGGAATCACCTGACAAAACCACGATACAATATTTTCACAATATTTCGCTCATGATACGATAGTATTGTGATTTTTAACAGTTTGTAAGATGCTGCTATCAGTCTGAGAATGAATGGGGTCATGCTGTTTACATACCATATGCTTCTGAGAATACAGCTACCAACAGAACTTTATATTTAACTACTACATTTGCACGCAGTAACCTTCCTGTTCCATAGGAATTATAACAAGAATACAACTGGCAGCCGGTTGAGTCGAGTCCCTTCGAGCTGTGCTCACTGATAAAGCCCTATTCCAACTGTTGGAAACATGGTAGGACTTAGTCTGCATTTATAAATTAGACAGCAAATTATTTGGGACCTTCAACAATCTCTCCCAGAGTGATTACACTCAACGCACGTCAGACTGCAACCGTTTGCAGAAAGGTTGCCTCCAACAAGGTGAGATGAGCCTCGTTATTGATAGTATTCCCAGAATATTTTATTTTATTTAATAAAAAAATGGATATTTAGTATCACTGGATTGATACAATATCCCCACGCAAAACATCGCAATACTATGCTGTATCAAGCTTAAATAATCCTTAAATAAATTGAAGCCATCTATAAAGTGAGGTATCAATTACCTTAATATTACATTACTTATATGTGTATATGCGTGCGTGTGTGTTGTTGCTTCTGTTCTTTTCTAAGCTAATTACTATAAGCCGCATGCATCACCGATACTAATGTAAAGTTCTATTCGGTGTCTACGCATTTATAACAACTGACACCAGCTACCCGGAGCAACTATGAAGTTATTCTCTGTAAAACACAGGAATGACAAAGGGTCATCAGTATGTCTTTGCAGGGTCTTTGTGTCGGGTTTATCGCGATGACAGCCTCGGTATCGTCATAACTACCGTTATTTTTACCGTTACATAACATAAACGGTATTTGTTCGTGAGCTCGGCAAGCCCACTTTCATTCATTTCCTTGCTAGCTAGACGGCACCGGCTGGGTGACTTGTATAAGACTTCAAGTCTGCACGACTAAGCGCCTGTGATGTCTGCATATTTAAACAGCCCTAAACGTATGACAATTAAAATGGACACAAGACTATATCGCTGACCAACTACGAAGCAGAACTTTAGCATAGCTAGCATAACGAGCTAACTAGCTACAAAGCTGGCTAGCTCCAACCCGGGACAACGTGGACAACAGTTGTGTATAAAATCAGCATATTATCACACTCACCACCTCCGTACACTCCGCCACTCATCCTCTAAGTTATAACGACAGTAACTTTCTCAATATATGCTATTACAGGAGAAACACAACCGCAAAGCGATTAATCACAACAAAAGAAATCTGCTAGCATGCATCAGTCCAACAAAGCGGGCTCCACAGTGCTTCGAGACAGCTGTCCAATCAGAGAGCAGCAATTCTCAGTACTTCCGTTTCCACGGTGATAGTCGGAAGTGACTGCGAGTACTTCCATGCTTTGGAGTGGACGTGGCCCTGAGGATTTCATATCGACGTGAGTTAAAACTCGTCATAAGTGGCTCAAATGTGCCTTTAAAGATTAAAAACCAATGCACGACTCGTGCACGTGCAGCCTTGATGAGTACGCGCTGGTGTTGGTGAATGAAAAGTGGAGGACCTTGAGTCACGGTCACGGTTACGGTTAGACTCAACAACATTGACTCTGTTCTAGGCGTGCATGTCCACGCTGTTGTACGAACACGCTTATATTAGAATATCGGAAATGCAATCCTTAGATTACACGTTATGCGTCATCATTGTCCAGCTTCTGCAGCTCAATCCAAGTTTCCACAGCCTCGTGGTTGTCCAGTGTTGGGTTAATTGCGCAAGCGCACGGTGGAAATGGTTGAGCAACTTGCTGGACAGTAGCAGATTGGCCTCAGGAGAGGTGTTTATATAACTGTGCCTCTTCTCAATTTCTAATTAGTCAAATACACTTTTTGATGTAATATGTAGGTTCATACATTTCGCAATAGTGATGTTTGCCATGTTATTAATTCAAAGTTAATATGAATACATCTTTGAAAGTTTTATCTTTTTATGGGTTACTTATGAGACCCAATTGGCTGTTGTTGTTTGTTAACAACCTGCAATATTAGACCAAGACAGTAACACTGGTTGTGCGATAACAAGCAATATTATTTTTGTTATTGATTAATTTAAATTAATTCGCATTTTTTCATCCATAAAACATTAGAAAATTGGAGATGGCTCTGTTGTTTCAAGATGGTATCATCAAAATGTTCCTTAGGCTAATAATGACACATCAACAAGATTATGTTTACCTTTTAAAGACTATGAAACTTAGCACTTGTTAATTCTTTTGCCTTAATGTTAGCTATAGGTTAACTGGTTGATTTATAGATAATTGGTGAATTAGTTGTAGTAACAAAGTCACCACAGTCTGGTGGGTTACACATTCAACAAAGTCTCTCTGAGATTTCATCAGAAAGGGCACTCTTTACAAAAATCCGACAGCCAGCGCTGCCTGCTGTGGTGACCCTTTGTGAATACAGGGAGCAGCTGAAAGTCGCTTCTTTAATAATAACGTCTTGCATTACAAGACCTACATTATGTGCACATTTTTATATTTGGTGGAAAGTTATGAGAAATAGCTCGTTTTATTAGATGTAAATCGTTAAAGCCCAATTTTAAATGTTGCAGTGAAGCTGGCGGCTCATCACCCTGTAGGGGAAAAATATCAAACCTTTTTGGGTCTTTTCAGCCTTTCAAATGTAGTTTAGGTTTTTTGCTGCCTTTATATAACTTTAAGCTCTATCGTTGCATGGAGGATGTAAGGTTTAGAATGTTGTTTTCATCAAATCCTTCTTTTTCACTTTAAAGCTGAAAAGTCAACAATTATTTATGAATTCTCTTTAGTGCAAAATTAATTTTTAACTTTGCTTCCTTCCAGCACTCATGCAGCGCTGCCTCACACTGACCCTTGCTCGGCACACCAGGCTCCTCTTAAGAAGTAAATTTGCACTTGTCCAGTGCCAGCAGTGGGTAGCTATGTCCAGTCTCCTGATTAACCAGCCCAAATACGTATGGCTCAAAGAGCTGGGTTTGTCTGAGGACAACCCGGGTGTTTACAACGGTAGCTGGGGAGGTAGTGGGGAGGTTATCACGTCATACTGCCCTGCCAACAATGAGCCGATTGCCAGAGTTACCCAGGCTACTTTGGCGGAGTATGAAGAGACTGTTCAGAAGACGAAGGAGGCTTGGAAGTTGTGGGCAGACATTCCCGCTCCTAAAAGAGGGGAGATTGTGAGGCAGATTGGGGATGCATTGAGAAAAAAGATTAAAGTACTTGGAAGTCTGGTGTCACTGGAAATGGGCAAAATCTATGTTGAGGGAGTTGGTGAAGTTCAGGAGTACGTTGACGTCTGTGATTACGCAGTTGGTCTGTCTAGAATGATCGGCGGGCCCATCCTGCCCTCAGAGAGACCGGGTCACGCCCTCATCGAACAGTGGAACCCAGTCGGCCTGGTCGGCATTATCACCGCCTTCAACTTCCCCGTAGCTGTCTACGGCTGGAACAACGCCATCGCTCTGACCTGTGGCAACGTCTGCCTCTGGAAAGGAGCTCCGACCACTCCTCTCACAAGTGTTGCAGTTACCAAGATCGTGGCTGAGGTGCTGGAGCAGAACAATCTCCCCGGCGCCATCTGCTCCATGACCTGTGGCGGAGCAGATATCGGCACGGCCATGGCAAAGGATGAGCGTGTGGATCTGTTGTCCTTCACTGGCAGCACTCATGTTGGCAAGATGGTGGCCATGATGGTGCAAGAAAGGTTTGGTCGCAAGCTGCTGGAGCTTGGTGGCAACAACGCCATCATCGTGTTTGAAGATGCTGACCTGAATCTCGTGGTGCCCTCTGCCGTCTTCGCTTCCGTTGGAACCGCCGGCCAGCGCTGCACCACAACCAGAAGGTTGATGCTGCACGAGAGTGTTCATGACACAGTGGTCGAAAGGCTTGCCAAGGCCTATAAACAAGTCCGCATCGGAGACCCCTGGGACCCCAGCACCCTCTATGGTCCTCTGCACACCAAGCAAGCTGTCGAGCAGTACCTGGCTGCCATCGAGCAGGCCAAGCAGCAGGGCGGCACTGTGGTCTGTGGAGGAAAGGTGATGGACCGTCCTGGAAATTATGTGGAGCCCACCATCATTACAGGACTGCCTCACGATGCCTCTATTGTCCACACTGAAACCTTTGTCCCCATCCTGTATGTCCTTAAGTTCAAGACAGAGGAGGAGGCGTTTGCCTGGAACAACGAGGTCAAGCAGGGTCTGTCCAGCAGCATCTTTACCAAAGATCTAGGCCGGGTTTTCCGTTGGCTGGGCCCCAAAGGGTCCGATTGTGGCATCGTAAATGTCAACATTCCCACAAGCGGAGCAGAGATCGGAGGAGCTTTTGGTGGGGAGAAACATACAGGCGGTGGAAGAGAGTCAGGCAGTGATTCATGGAAGCAGTACATGAGGCGCTCGACATGCACAATCAACTACAGCAAGGATCTTCCTCTGGCCCAGGGAATCAAGTTTGAGTGAGCCAGCCAGCTAGTTGTTTAAGCGTCGATGAGCCCGAAGGACAACACTAAATAGTTTGAATAGCAGAGTGAAATGCAGGGCAATGCATTTACATTCAGAAAGGTCAGCTTGTGTTTGGATCTGTGTCAGTCACATATGATAACTGTATCTGTATGAATGTAGTTTAAGAATATTCTGGATTTAAAACAGTTTCAGGAGTTTTGTTAAAGGTTAAAAATCTTTTTCCCCCAAATGCGTGCACTTTTCTACAAGCACTTAATGATGTTTGACTGATCGATTACAGTCGTTACATTTTGGAAGAAAAACTAGACAAAGTTGTAAATGTGTAGATTGTTGGAGTTCACCAGAAATGTTGCATACCAAACACTGGCTGTTTTGCACCCAGTTACAGCATGAATATACTGTAAGTTCTATGCATAGAAGATGTACAGTACTTTAAAGGCAACCAAACAACAATAAAAGCCAATGTGTTGACATGTGCACTGTCTGTGGATATTTCATATTTTAATGCTTTCACTGAGAATGCAAGTGCAATAGTCAAATCCCAGTAAAATTTGGATCATCACCATTGGTACAATATCTTCTTCTTTAAACAAATGATGTGTGCGGTAATAATTTCCATGTTTGACATGCACTGACAAGGAAGTTACTCCTGTGAGTTGGGCCTGTTGTGGAACACAGACGCTCAGTTAGATTTGGATGGGGGGGTTGGAGGCCAGGTCAGTGCCTTTTTGACTCTTTGGTTTCCAATAAACAACCATGAAATTATTCTTCAATGAAAAAGTTTTCATTTTAGGAGTGTTGTCGGTGCGTTTTTTCCACACCGGGCGAGAGGGCGACTATGGGAAAATCTCTCTGCAGGTACACACCAGCATAATGTCCAATAAATGCCAGGTTTTGATCATCTCTTTCCAACTTTTTCACGAAGTTATTAGTCTGTTGCTCTTTAATGTGACTGACTTTGAAAATGAAAGTTTTTACTTTAGCTTTGCTCCATTTTTTTAATTTAATTTTTTTTTAGAATTACAATCCTGGATTTTAGTTATGATGTACACAGAGGGCCGAGAAGATAAAAATCATATATAAACAAGCAGCCTACACATTTATTATATTTGACATGGTTTAATTTTATGGATCTTTGCAGCTGCTGATTACTGCGATGATTCAGTGGACATGGTATGATATGTTCTGAGCACTGTTTAAATATTGTCACGTTGTTAGGTACAACAAAGGGACATCTGTTGAACTGCTCGTTAATGCAAATATCAGACAGTCACATGGCAGCAGCTCTATTTAGGCATGTAGACACATCCGAGCATCAGAATGGGGAAGAAAGGTAATTTTCAGCGACTGAATGTGGCATATTTGTTGGTGTCAGACAGGCTGGTCTGAGTGTTTCAGAAACTTGTTCTACTGGGATTTTCCCACACAACCATCTGTAGGGTTTACAGATGGTTGTAGAAACTATCCAATTGGGAGAAAATGCCATCTAGATGCCAGAGTTCAGAGAGGAACAGCCACACTCTTTTAATCTGATAAGAAGCAGTGATAAGAATATCACTAAGGTAGGCAGAAGAGCATCTCTGAACAACCAGCACCCTTGATGCTACACCAGATGCTATTCTCGGCAAGAACAGGTAACAACTCAGCCTCACCATAACTCGCAACAGAATATTGGAAAGATGCTAGCTGGTCCGATGAGTCTTGATTTCTGTGTGACATCCAGATGGTGGAGTCAGATTTTTGGGTGAATGACACAAAAGGATGGATCCACCATGCTTTCTATTAATGCTTCAGTCTGGTGGTACTCTAATGGTGTGAGTTATGTTTTTATGGCACACTTTGGACCCCTCAGTAACAGCTGATCATCATTTAACCCTACCCTACCTGGGTGTGGTTTCTGACCATGTCCATCAGCAACAACACTTAGCGGTCGCTAAAGGAAATGGCTTGCCTGTATTAGCACAGTGTAGCCGTCTTCTGCTTCCAACAGGACAGTGAGCTGTGTCACAAAGCTCGGGTAATCTCAAACTGGGTTTTTGAACATGACAATGAGTTCACTGTACTCAAATGACCTCAAGTCACCATATCTCAATCCAGTGGAGCACCTGTGAGATTTAGTGGAACAGACGTCACGCAGTTGCTGCTATTATGTAAAAATGGAGCACAATCTCAGAAGGATGCTGTTAAATCAACCAATTTCATTTTTGTTATTGAATATGCTAAACCATTACAGAAAGGAAGCACATACTGGACAAAAGTATTACTGTGCGAATGGATCATTTATAAGAATGGTGTAAACATGAGGCAGTGTCTAAACAACTATATACGGGCTGTGTATGAATAGAAGCGTGTTTCTCCCATTAAAAATAAATCTTAAAAAATTTACCAGGTAAAGCAAAGTTGACATTTATTATTTGTTGTTGCCTCAGAATTTTTGCTTATTTCTTCCAAACTTCAAGTAATTTTCTCAGTTTTGAGTTATTGTCTTATTGAAACAAGTTTTCATATACAGGAATGGAAAAATAAGAAGTCACACGGATGTCTCAAACTATAAATGTTTTAAGATACGCGTCAGATTCATATCAAAGGTCAATGAGTATTTTGGAGCCAACATCTGAAGTCCACCACGAGTACTAAATATGGGATGTCTCTGAGAAATGTTGTTTTATAACCAGGATGTTAAATATGCTTATGGTCTCCACCCAATGCTGCCTGGGACAGAGACAAGCTGTCTTCACTGTAAATCAATAAATTTTGTTTATGCTGTTCTTCTAGGAAGCCCTGTATGAAAACACACCTGTGGCCACCTGCCAAGGTACCTGCAACAAGTTTTTGGGGGGAAAGCCAAAAAAAAAAAGTGGGATTATTCTTTCATTTCTATTTATTTAACTTCTTCAACTAGTACTGAAGAAATCAACCCTGTCCCTTTAATAGAAAAACTACTCCATCGGCTATCCTTTGTGTCCCCCGGCCCCCCTATATATCATCACCCTCCCACTCAGTAGCTCTCCACCTCATCCGCCAGCTCTGCCTTGCTCTCCATTTGCTGCTCCTCCTAGTAGCATCTACACTCACTGCTGAAAGGAAGAACTGAAACCACAGCGCTCTGTGCGACTCATAATCCATGCCATTTAGGACGTATGCAGAAACAGCCACTTCCTCTCCTCATCTGCACTGGAAAAGGTAGAAAAGCTTTCATTCTTTTTTTTTTAATGTCAAGCTTTTTGATTCACAGCAATGATGTATTAGCACAGTAACCTCTATATTTGCCAGGGAAAATGTACTTACTCAGGAATACTGAATACTGTATACAGTCAAGTACAAATAAGAATATTCCCACTGTTTTTAAAATAATATTTAAATAATTTTTTAGATAGAAAAACTATGTTTCCGAGGCTAAAGTCTGCAGTATAAACCTTACTAAAACTCAGATATTTTTCTGGCACTTAACTCACCTTTTCGTGGTGTTTGCAGTGTAATAGAGGAAACGCTGGTGACTGTGGTGTTTAGTGAGGTTTTGAACTCAGTCTTTGTACCTGGTATAAAGTTGTGTTTGGTTTTGAGGCAGTGCGGAGGTGAAATGTAGGTCTTATCTCATGTTAAAAATCTGTGGTGCACCAAAATGTCAAGTAAAAAAAAAAAAGTAAAAAAAAAAATTGTGGGCTCATGGTAATAAATTAATGATCATGTGGCGTCGTAGGGTTGAAGCTGTTTGGGGGCATCTGCAAAGTATGGTATTAGCACACCAGGGTTATTCCTCACTCCCCCCCCCCCCCCATACTGATGTGTGATCGACTTCTTTGGAAACTCAGAGCATGTTGGTTCATGCTTTGTGCTGCTTGTTGCACCCCTGGTTTACAGAAGTGTCTGGGATTCCCCTGGACTGAAACACTCTCACTTCTTCTGTTTGCACATTTCCTCCGCAGCTTCTCCCTAAATCAAAAGATTAAGGGTTGCTCTTCCTTAATGTAATTGAGGGCGTCGTTTGATTAATAAATGTGGAACTGAAGATGTAGCATTGACAAATATGCAGCTTTTCAATAAATAGATTAATTTTTGGACACTAGTACATTTATATGATTTTAACCTGGATATTAACATTATAGAAAAACACTCTTGCTCAGAATCTTTCTTCTTGTAATTTAATGTTGTGTGCTGGAGACAAAAAGCTTCGTGGGCAAAAAATATTAAACCTGACTTTATTCTATTTGAAAAAGTTAATGATGTCATAATAATGGAATTGCACAGATCCATACATATATATATATATTATCTTCTCCAAAATGGACACAGTGTCACTTCTATATTACATGTCCATACTTCTGTTTTGCTCTACCAATATGGATAGCAGCAGTACGTGAGCCGTGACTTCACAGTCGTTGATCGTGGAGAGTGTGATTCCCAGCACAACACGCGAGGCATTATCACAGAAGGGTTCTTCACCGAGCTGCTGCTGTGTGACACTCTCATGGCCCAGGAATAGCACTGAGATTAGACAAGAACCTAAACCCTTCATAATTGCACTTTAACATGATGTCAAACAATCACTTTGACAACGCGTGCATGAATGTCACTGTGTATCCTTGTTACATTTCTTACAATGGATCCATACGTCAGAACATACTGAGCAGCACATATTCTACTGCAGTACAAAAAAGTACTTTTCTATATACAATACTGTGCCACAATTAATTTAGTTTATATTTTTCTAGGAAAATGGGAAAAAGGTGCATTTATTGAAATGTGGAAAAATAGATGAAAACAAAGTATAAAAGATAAAATCCATGTTAGTTGAATTCTAACAAACTTGAAGGTCAGTATTTGGTACGACCACCTTTATTCTTCGACACAGCCTGAACTCTCTTCAGTGTTTTTTGTAATTTCTTTAAGTAGTGTGCAGGAATAGTTCTCCGGGCTCCTTGGAGGATAGTCAAAGCTTGTCTTTGGATGATGGCTGGCTTTTGTTCCATTCTCTGTGAAGATGAGGATGATCCCGCACTGCCTCAGTAGTGTTGAGGTCTGAGCTCTGGGAAGGCTAATCCATAACTGATAGTGTCCGGGTATGCCTTCAAACATTTTCCAGATAGCATTATATGGCAGATCAAAATCTGATGTTATTTTTCTGAGTTCATAATGACACCAATTTTGCCAAGACCCCCGCTGAATGAAATGCAGTGTTAAAACCACGGCAGAGCTGAAGACGCAGTGTCTCCTCAACTAAATATTGACAACAATTTGAACATAAAATTTTAAATTAGGATTCATCACTCCAGACCAGTGTTGGGCAAGTTACTTTGAAAAAGTGATTCATTATAGTTACTAGTTACTTCTTCAAAAAAGTAACTGAGTTAGTAACTGTGTTACAATATTCTAAAAGTAATTAATTACTTGAAAAGTAACTATTGCGTTACTTTAAAAAAACGTTTAACCCTCTGCGGTCCAGGGTATAATTACCCATTTTTAACTACTTTTGATTTTCTCTCCACATTTTACCTTTAAAAACTGTTTACTTTGCCTTGTTTGGTATCATCCTTTTCAGCACAACCTCACGTGTCTGAATTTACAGTCATGTTTTCATTTTGACATACTGTGTTTTTTTTTTTGTTTGTTTTTTTTTGTTTTTTTTTCTTGTTATATATCGATCACCTGGATCACCTGTTGAGAAAGAAAAAAAGAAAGCAAGCAGAAGAAAACGAGAGTAATAAACAACATCACAATGATCTATGGGAATATGACAGTAAATACTAAATATTAAACATTATTGTGCAGCACGTGAGATCGACAGTGCACAGTGTGCTTTGAGGTAGGAGCCAAAAAGGGTGTAGTTTGTGTGTGTGATCACCCGTGTGTGCACCTGTGAGCATGAACGCGCTTGTTTTTAAAAGGTTCCTTCATGTAATGATCTGCTAGAGGGTGTGGGGGGCCACTGCCCCGTCCTCCAGGGCATGAAGCAGGTATGGAGGAGATCAAAACTCCAGACATCCAGAGGCCCCCAGAACACAAGAGACCAAGGAAGACCAACAGAGGGGCAGCCGCGCCACTATCCCAGAAAGAGCTGAGGAGAGTCCCAGATGAGGGGTCACTCAGCAGCCGCGGAGCAGAAGCCAGGGGGGTTGCAGTGACGTGCCCGTGAGCTCCGCCGGAAGCCAGCTGTGCCTGAGTGACCGAGCCCCGGGCCGAGAGGCCGAGGGCACCCCATCCCCGAAGTGGCCCGAGCGAGCCCCAGGCTCCAGGCCCCGATAAGCAGCCGCCAAGGAGTGAGCCGGTGGGTACCTGGGCGCCCACCCCCGGACACAAAGAACCACCAACGCACCGATGTCTGAGGGCGTCTGCCACCGGCAGGGGAAGTGGTGGGGGAGATGGGCCTCCAAACCTTGGAGGGCCTGACATACTGTGTTAACACAATTGATCTAAAATCAGACAAAAAACATAAAATCAGAGTAGAAAAAGTTATATTTTTACTGTAACAACCACAAACATCTTTAATGAATCATATTTCATAACTTTAAATGCAAATATAAATTGTCAATTTTACAATCCTATGCACAAGTTTTGCAAACAACAAAGTTATTTGCATCCATTTACCTTTTACCCTTTTTTAAAATAACCATTTCAAACTATTTACAGAACAATCAGCTGTTCTTCAATAAGATGCCACACAAATTATTTGTGCCACTCCAAAAAAATCATTTCTGTCCACTACAAAGGAGAACATCACAGCCTGATACCTGCAGGTCTGACAGCAGCAGGTGTATCACTGCTGTTTCTACCTGGAGACAGCAGTCGCCTCATTGTTCTGACACACAACACAAAACTATCCACAACACTACACACTAACTACACAAGACAACACATTAACTACACACCCCAAACACGCTAAACGTCACAAATCTCTCACATCTCAAAACTCTCTCTCTCTCTCTCTCGCCGTCACTCCTAAAACTTCCCCTGTTTTGTTTTTTTTATTTTTTGGTCATAAGCAGAGAGGTCTCACTGCGCTGTCCTTAGACAGTAAACGTGACGAAACTAGTGAGGAAAAAACGCCGCGTATATCTTGTTTATCATGACTCTGGTTTTACGTGGCCTATCAACACAATTTATAAACTGGTATATGTCACCTTGTTGCTTTGTCTTTAAGTGGTCACGTGATTGGCTTACCACGACTACTTTATTCTTCCTCAGTCAAACAGCAGCACTCATGCGATTGTTTTGCCCCCTGAGCTCCAGGTGTTGTGCTAGACAGTGATCGTGATTACCGTCCGCGGGAGCGCGCAGCTGCTTAAAACTGTAGCGTCCAGATTACTTACAGCTACTTCCTGCAGCTGATATAAGATGCGATAAACTGAACACAACTTCAACCGTCTGTTTGTTGAAAAATAGTAACGGACCGCATTTTCTTGTTAATAACTGTAACGGCGTTGTAACGATAGGAATAGTAATTAGTTAGATTACTCATTACTGAAAATAGTAACGCCGTTAGTAACGCCGTTATTCCCATCACTGCTCCAGACACCTGTCGTTACTGATTTTCTGTTCAGTTCTTGTGTAATTTGGCAAACCTCAGCCTTCACCTCGCTCTGTTTCCCTTCCTTAAGAATGACTCTTGACAGACACCTTTCCTCTGAGACCATTTCTGAGACTTGAACATAAGATGGATCAAATAAAGGGTCAGATGCATTTCTCAAATGCATCATGTGTCAGGTCTTTCCTAGATTTGATTCACATACTGATCCTCTGCTGTAGATAGTTTTTGTAGGCCAGTCTCCTACAATTTTTTAATAACACACTGCACACTATGCTGAGATATGCCAGGGTTTTGCACCAAGTCTCTTTGGTGCAAACATACAATTTTATGCCTGATTCAAGATTCAGCCAAAATGGAAACTAGCTATGTGGGATGCAAATAACAGAGTGCCTAAAGACGCCCTTTTAAAAATGATTTCTGATAAGTAGTCAGTTATGTATTAACACAACACTTATTCTTCCCTTTTTATTTGCCTTTTTATGCTTTTATGATTCCTAAGACAATTGATTATGAACATTCCTCTCAAAATAGTCCCATACATGAACTGGATTGAAAATAAGTGAAAAGCAGACAATGTCCAAAGAAAAAGTTTGAAAGACCTTCGGGAAGCCTGGACCCACTGCTGCAGAAAGCAGCCTGGCTCTTCGGAAGCAAAATATAACGAAATGAGTTGTGCACAGCACTTTGATAAATGACACGGAGGTCACAGTACAGGATATAGACCATTATGTGTCAAAATTCTGAGATTGTTCTCCTGCAAGCTTTTACTCAGATACATAATTTGACTAGGGCCAATCAAGGCTAAGCTGTGGCAGTCTGCAAGTAAAACCCAGAATTTGCCAACATCTATTTTCCTCATCACACAGAGTGAGACAGGACTGGTGAGCTCAGCAAGGCACGCATATTTTAAGTCACTTTGCACTCTTCAAGAGGGCCTTTTTTTTCAATAATCCATTATGCATAGCAGCTCTGGCTCTCCCTGGTATTTCTCCTACCTTCTTGACGTCAGTTGCCATTTGTGAGGGTTACCCTGGCAACGGCCTGCCTCCCTGGGAGACGTCTGGTGGATAAGACGGCCCCGATAAAGCCTTTTAAGGTTCTACTGTTGCTACACATTTTAATTGCCTCTGATACAGTTAAAGTATTACATGGGGGTGTGACAGCATGTGGCCTAAAATCGAAACATAGGGATTCAAAAAAAAACAACAACAAAAAAACATTTAGGAGGTGGAGGACTGACGTCCCATTATCTCCACTCAATCGGATCACCCACATTTTTGGATCATTATTGAGCAGTCCTGTGAAACTGAATTGGATATGATAGATCTATTTTTGAGCACACTGTTCTACACGAGACACATGCACTACCCAGTTTAAAAATGTCATATATTAAAGTTGGTGTAATATGAGAAAAGATCATTGGAATTCCCCCGAACAATATGCACACAGATTTATGATATGAGGCAGAAACATGAGATATTATCCTGGTCATTCATTAACTAAAACAAAAAACAAAAACAAACAAACCCTAACCCCCCTCCCCTTATGGATTTCCATAAACATCAGTGATAATACGCTGAAATGTATTATTACAGCTTGCTGAGAATTTTGTATCCACGCTGACAATCAGAAAAATCAAAACTGTGCCGACCTGTTGATGGTTTGGGGATGACGTATAGTCAGCAGTATACAGGTACGTCAGTTCTTGCTGTTTCTCCTACACCATAAAACCATCGTAAAATTCAAATGATGTTATTCACCTGCGTGACTGCTATGCATTGAGCTGTGTTGCTAAAGTCGAATAAATGCAAAAATGTACAATAACACGACAAAGCTACTGTACACAATACCTGTTCCAGGCTCCAGGACACTATTTATAGCCTCAGCAACATGTGTGTCTTTCTTTTTTTCACACACCAGGCTATTGATGTTCTATTTTTACAGTGTCAATTTGCTCCCCCCAACCCAACCCTGCTTCTTCCTTTCTGGTTGCCAAGCAATGGACCAAGGGAGCTGATTGGTCTAGGATGTGCTTTTGGACACACTGACTGCGATTCTCAGCTGGTTAATGAATTCAGTCTTTTTTGCTCACTATAGAGAAAGAACACAAAATGACTTCTTCTTAGGCAGTTATCGTCCATTTAGAATCAATCTCTGATCCAAAACGCTACAAAAACAAAAAACTACAGCACTCAGTGTTGACTAATGTAGTGCATGACTAGAGCTGAGCTGTAGCGGTGTTCAGACTGCATGATTTAGCTTTACCTTGTGCAATTAGGAGTCTATTTTTGCGTAACTTCAGACATGATCTGACAAAACGCTAAGGGTGACCCAGTATTATGTCATCTGTGAAACCGGCTGGTTTAAACTTGTTAGTACAACTTTACAAGCACGCTATAAATGAAACAGTAATACTAAAACCACTTAAATGTTCTGCTTATCTTTATTATGACTGATAAAATGTATTTTCTATAACACATGGACAAATTATTGATTGTGGTTTTGGCAGGTGTCATCCTACGGATCTAAATTCTATTTTGTTATATGATGTAGAATGTGTGGTTTTAATGTATGAATATAGACTTATGAATAAAACATACTGTGAGTAATATCCTGTTCCCAGGCTGCGCAAATTAACACTGTAAAATAAAGAAAATGTAATCCCATTGGCACTAATGGTAAACCAACCACAGCATATGTCTCTGCTATCATGTTAATCCTAATCCTCATAATGTGTTGGGGATGGAGGGAAGGGGGGGGGGGGGGGGGACACACCTAAACTACTGCTGTGTGTATGAATTAAATTAGACTTAATCTGCCCCCATGCAACTCCGAAAGGAAACCAGGCACTGGAAAACTTTCATCTCCCTTCCACTGATTATGGCTCGTGCAGAGATATGGGAAAGCCTATCCCACTGCTCCCTTTCATTGGCCCCATTAAAAATTCATCCTGTCCTAATGGAGAGAGATCGTTTTCAATGAACCCACTGCAGGCCAACTGTGGTGAGACTTGCCAGGGTGAGACTTGGCACAGCTGTGTCCTGGGGGATTTCAGTTTGTTTTGGACAGATTTATAATTCTTACCCACTCATTAGATTTGTCTGAATAGTAAAGCAACGAAATTCATTAAACTGTCAAGAAACCAAAGGATGACTAGAGAAACTAGACAAATATTTCTGCCACTTTGATGATGAAGGGCGAGCTATGTTTGTCATAAACATTTTAGAGCTGCACTTACCAGTCATTTTTGATTTTGATTAATCGGTTAATTTCTTGTCTGTGCTTGGACAATGCCTTTCACGGTGCACCTCTAAAGCTCTACAGCAGACCTGCAGGTACCTTCACGTCTCAGATATCGCCAGTCTATGTGGTCACAACTGTTGCTGTTGACAGACTGCATTCGTGAAGTTGTTAAAAACACTGCAGTCTCCTCACCTTTCACTTCTACTGCAGTGTCTGCGTTATTAACTCAGTTTGTATTTGAATGAGAGGGCGAAGGTGGAGTTTGCAAACCTTAGATGACTCTTGTTTGAATCACTACAATGACTGGCTTTTTAGGTCTAATATTTGTTTCCTGTATCCCATTCGGTTCCTTTTTGTGGAGGGGGCTGCCAGACGGTACCATTTCACCCGTAGGGTGTACGAGTCATTATAGATATTTCTAGAGCTAGTTAAAGTGTTTTTAATGATACCTCGGGATTATTGACGTAATTATAACTAATTTAGTACGACATTGTTACACTATAAGTTGTTGTATTAACAAGGAAACGTGAATATGGATGTGTGATGTAGCGGGCACCCCTCAGCGTAGGCTGTTGCTATGTTCCCACATTCATGGGTGTGGTGATTAGCCTGCTTGGTGAAAATTTTAGTCAAATCCGACACGAGTCGCGCCCGCTTCTGAACATTTAAACCGATTAAAACGGTCTTAAAATTAGCACGGCTCCCTTTGCGATTCCCTCACAGCTGTGGCCATGGTTGTCGTGTGAAAACGGATCGGTGTGACTCGGACTAAAGGACGAACGGAGCCCAAAACCGCCTGTTTTCAGGTGAGGACGTGCACTCAAGTCTTGATATTTTGGTGGCGTTTTTTTTTTTTTTTTTTTTACAAACGCTATTTCCTGCTTTGGTCACGGCTGTTTTTGTTTGTTTTACATTGAGCTCGGCTTATATGCAAAAACCGCCGTTAGCTGGCTCACTCCAGGCAGCAGTGTTGAAATAACTGTTCCCGGGCTGCGCTGTTTTCTTTCTCTAAGCTAAAAGCTTTCCGTAGCTGAAATTTCTCTGCTCTCCAAACGCGGCCTTTTACACACTGTCAAATGACTCAGGCGGAGCTGTAGGGGCAAAACCCTTCACTGGGCAGACAACAGTTCAGATATTTCCATTTCATACATCTGGTTTTCTCATATGTGGTTGCGTAGACTTTCTTTTCCTTTTCTATTAAATATACATGACAGCCCGCCTTCCTCTGAGCATCAACTGGTGCCGCGCCGTTTGGCTCCTGCTCTTTGGTCCGTGTATCAGGGATGTATTCAGTCTTTACACGTTTGTAAAAATGGAATACATTTTTGATTTTGGTCTTTGCATAGTGAAGTGTTTCACTGTAAAAGAAAAAAAAAGAAAAAAAAAGCTTTTAAATGTGGGGAAAGCTAAACCGGCTAGCTGATTGGTCGATAAGATGATCGGAAGGATGACTTCTACAAGTCACAAATGTCCGCAGGTCGGTGTTTCGCTAAGGTTTATGTCCTATACTACTATAAATTGAGTATGCTCGGGTTTGGGGCCACTGCTTTGGCCCAGAGAGAGGTGTGAGGCTTTGGAGGGGATTGTATTTAAGCATTAACCCACTTTCAGAACAAGTGTGGAAGCAATGAAATCATAATCATTGCGCATATTTCCTGTGCATTTTCATATGTGCTCTAGTTATTGCAGGAAGACTCTCACCATACTGGACATTTTTCAGATATTTCCTTCATTCTCCAGATGTCTGCAATAGTTTGTAGGTCACCTGAACAAGTTCACACCTGTGGAGTTGCCCTGCTGCATTTTCAGTTTCACACGCTGAACGTCCTACTCATTTCAGTAGGTGCACATTCACTACAAATCACGTTTTGTCTTTTTGGTGGGTTTTCTAATAAATAACCGAGCATGTGGCATCAGTGGCATCAGCTGAAGACAAACAAACAAAAAATCTAATACTAGTCAATCTCATCTAGTAATCGGAAGGTTGGTGGTTTGATCCCAGATATTGATACCTTAATCTGAGGGTGATAGAGCACTTAGACAAAGCAAAAAGAGCTTGTGTGAACAAGGCATGTTGTATGAAGTGCTTTGAGTGCTCGCTAGATAAGAGCCTGAAAAAAGTTGGTTTAGAGCACTGATTGATTCCAAGTAATTAAAATTTTATCACAAGCAATCTATGTGAAGGTGTAAGTCATTCTTTTTAATAATAAGAGGATTTGTGCTGTATACAGGTATAAGATGTGAGCTCAGAAGTCATAATATGGACAACTTACTGTAAGCACTGGTATAAGGTGCTCACAGCAGGCCCGAGTGTGTCCACACCTGGATGTTGGTGAACTTCCTGCTCATTTCATTTTGACGTGCCCCTAAAGCTGCTGCTCTGTTAACCAAATTAGACCACTGCGTGTTCTCACAGTTGGATTTTTCTGACTCAGACCTCATAGGATCTGCCTTTGGAGTTCCCGTGGTGTCTTTAGGTGTAGTTCTGCCTTAACATGAACTACTGTGTCTGTGCGTCTGCAGGAGCAGACACTGAACAGTCTGACACGGATGTAGAGTTTAGTGAGCAAGCAGTGAACTTATGTGTCTGAGTTGGATACAGTTCAGATAACGTTTGTATTCCTCACACATGATAGACACAGACAGGTTTGCAGTATTGATTAAGTTATAAAAGCAGCAACAGCAGCCAGTATCATTGTCAAACAACCAATACTTAAACTATTCATTAACATTCAAAGAAACTAAAAACGGTGAGTTTTTAAAAAAAAAAGATTATTATACTGCAGGCTTTGAGGCCATGTGCGTTTTTTTCTCTTACTGTAACAAATCTAAATGTTATTTTAATATATTTTAGTTTTTGGTTATTTTATAGATTTCTCGTGTCTCAATTAAAATGTTCTTTGTCCTGATGATTTGATGCTTTGTGAAACACTTTGTGAACTTTATTGATCATTACTTAAGTCATTACTTATTACATTTGATTGCTGCTGTTAATGAGAAGTAATTAAATAAAAGTCACTATGGCTCTATAGCTAAACATTTTGTGCACAAACACTGAGTGATGTTCAAGCTGTTTGTTGAGATTATTCTCAGTGATTTAGCAGGTGACACATTCACCTGTAATGTGAAAACTCTGCGGCATAAGACCAGGAGGAGACACACCCAGCCTCGGGGGCATCAGCAGCTAGTGCTGGGCCCCTGAGGCTGGAGTCTTTGCAAAATCAAAGATGCACATCTGTCCGTTGTCCTGATCCCTTGGGAAATAAGGGAGCAGCCAAAAATACCTGTGGTCAGTTTTCAAAATAAAATGTAGCGTTCGTGAGTATTTCCACCAGTGCCTTTCTGTCTTACATGTCCACAGTTTGAAGGAGGCAGCAGATGTTTTATCCCAGTTTAGGCACCGCGGTGTCCTGTCGGCCACTGGGAGCACCAGGCTGAACAAGTTGAATGAATGCATGGAGGGCTTGGTGCGTGGATGTTGTCAGTAGTGCAGAGAAGTAGCAATTGTGGCCTCCCGTGGCCTATCGCAGAGGCCCCAAATGTGGCGGCGGTGCCAAGCAGACCTATCTGCTATACTGGTACCACATACTAAACAATGGGCAGCTGCAACACACAGCTCCGCTTTTGTCGCGCCTGATCCTGCACCATGATCTAGGTCTTTGTAGACCAGCTCACTGGCTGCACGCATGACTCAAATCACACAAGTGGAGGGAACATACACACACATACACAAACGACCCGAGTTTCACAACTGTAAGTCACTACACGTAAATGTTGTATGAGCGTGTCTTTTGCCTGTCTTTGTGCTTACGACAGCACTTTCATGTGTTCTATTTTAGCTGCTGAATTAATAATAATCACTACTGGAATATAAACGTTCATGTGACACTCCCATAAATCAGTGCTTTCAGTTTTATTCTAGTTGGAAATCCTTCTGTCTGTCAGCATTATGAAGCTGAATTATTTCTCACATCATCTCCCAGCATAACCAGGTGGTGGAGAAGGTCAGACTGGGTGTCTTGGTCATCCACGAGAGGCACATGGTGACGTGGCAGAGAGGTACAGCGTAGTGGATCCATAGCAGTGATAGCGTGGGGGCACATCACAGGAGAGCTGACGCCCAGACCCTTCTTAGTGGGGGTTGCGTCAGCTGGAGGAGAGAGTGACGTCACTCCTAGACAGCTGAGAGCGTTGCAGTGCCTGTCAAAGACCCCGTTGGCTGAGCCAAGGCCACGACGAGCAGTCAAGGCCTCTGTTGTGCCAGTGCAGTGGAAACACAGGGGCCAAAACCAACTCAAGTGATGTCTAGATAAAAGTCATCTGAACTTTATAAACATCTTATCATTATCTTAAGTTATTTACTTGCCTTTTTTTCCACGATTGTGCTCATGAAGTATCTCGTGTACCACAGTTTTAAAGCATCTGCAAAATTGAAGCTGAAACACAAACATCCTCCTCGTTACATCTGCGCGGTTTCCTGTGAAGAGGAAAGACTGAACTTGGTCTAATTGTTGAATTATAGAAAACGGGACTGAAAATTTAATCTCGATGAGTTTGACTCCTGGACAGCAGACTGTGAAACAGAGTGGAAAGTCAGGGGGTGGGGTGGGGTATGTTGGAGGCGTGCGGTGGGGGGTTGCTGTCCAAACATTTCCGAGGAGTGTGTAAGTGCTCTGTGACCCACATTCAGACTCCCCAAGGTAAAGGAAGTGGCAACCGGCATGTGCGCGCGCATGCATGTGCAAAGGGATGATGCACTTAACCCTGACACACACACTTAAACGCTCACACACAAACTGATAAATATATGCTTTTTTTCCACACTTGAAAATGTTATCAAATAGACAATCCAGATCTGCCCACAGTACACAACGGCGCTCATTCAACACAAAAACACAGACAGCGGGCGGAGCAGCCAGTGCAATGCAGCAGCACAAAAGGCTGATTGAGCGAGTAAAGGTCAGAGCCTGGCTCAGATGGCCTTTTGAACCAGACTGAGGAGGGTGTTTGAAGAGCCAGAGCACCCTCGGAGCTGCCGCCTGGCCCCACCCTCTGCAGCACGTTCTTCTTTAGTGTGAACCCAAACAGGATACCTGTGTTTGTTTCCCATCCTTCAACCTAAAAGTGTTTCTGTCTGTCTTTCTTGCAGGTGTCAGCTGGTAAGGTGTGCGTGTACGCGTGTGTGTATGTGCGTGTGAGTTTGCATGCGTGTGTGAGCGCGCACGTGCAGGCACGTGTGTTTTCCCAGCGTAGTCAGTGTTTGGAGCGGAGCGTGGCCCATCAGCGAAACAATGAGCGAGCTGGAACAGTTGCGGCAGGAAGCTGAGCAACTACGCAATCAGATCCGGGTATGGCGACATGCTGTTTGTGCTTTTTTGTTTATATCGCTGTTGTTTTTTGTGTGTTTTGTATGTGTGTGTGTGTGTGTGTGTACATCACACGTGTGCCTCTGTGTGTTCACTGCATGCTGTGACGCTGTGACGTGTGTAACTTTTGTCAGACAGCCACTTGAATAAACATCAGTCAGACTGTGTGATTGCTGTTTGATCATCTCTGCGACTGGCAGTGAATCACAGCAGGTTTAAACACATTAATAAGCCGTTTGCTACGTGGTGGTCGAATATGCTGAAGTTTGCCCGTTTTGTTATGTTGCAGGATGCCAGAAAAGCCTGCAGTGACTCCACTCTGTCACAGGTAAGAGTTTAAGGTTACTATGTGTCTATAAATGCATTTACCATTTGGTTTATTGGTAGATTTCTTTGCCACACGTGTTACTTGTGAATAATGTGTGAAAAATTACATAAATTTCGTCAATTATATCTCATCAGAATAAAAACACTGGATCTCAGTGTGTCATTATTTACACATGCTGTCATTGGATCCATATAAATATTCCACAGACGTGCAGCAGCATAAGCACGACTAACGTTCGCCCCGCTGCCTCGTCGACAGATAATGGCCTGTTTTTGCAGCCGCTGCTGGTGTCCATTGATGAGTGTGTGCGAGCCTTCCAGTGTAACCACTGACACTTCTTCCTGTGTTTTGGCAGATCACAGCTGGTCTGGACTCGGTGGGCCGGATACAGATGCGGACGCGACGCACTCTCAGGGGCCACCTGGCCAAGATCTATGCAATGCACTGGGGGAGTGACTCCAGGTAGTGTGCTGATTATACAGACAACAGAATTATAAACTGCAGCCAGGATGTGAAATTCACTCGAGCAGTTTTCATCTTCTGCTCTTTCATTGAGCGTTTGCTTACTACGGCTGTTTGGTTTTTGTTGTATTTGAGCATTTGTACGTTAATCACTCAGCTGTTTTCTGCTGGAATAGTCCAGAGCAGTGAATGTTGGACTTGTATTCACTGAGATGCTGCTTCGCCTGATAGCATCTTTTCTGAATTGGCAGTAGTTGATCTGTTTTGTCTTCAGCTGGCTGTGTGCTGGCACTGAATTTGAGTTCTGGTTGGTCAGTAACAGAATAACAACTGGTCAGACTACATGGAGTCTGCTTGTGGGGCTGATGGTCTGCTTTTTATTGAAATCAAATATGAACTCACCTTCAGAAAGCAGTCATAACCAGAGCAGGGCGATATGACCAAAAATATTTATCACGATATACATTTGAAAATTTGCAATAACGATATAACTGACGATATAATTGACACTAGACAAAATACTTTACAACTCCACAACTTTATTAGTGAAAAAAACCCCATCAATGTATGTTCACTTAAACAAGCAGCTGTTTTTTAGGTGCATTAAAGCTATATAAAAATTTAACAGTGCAAATGCAAATTCCTCACTGACAGTTTAACCAAAAGGCATTTCCAGTGGAAACTGGCCGACATATCCTCAGCATAACCATGTATAACATCCACAAAACTTAAAAAGAGGTTATACACACACAATACGGTAATATTATGTTGAAGCACAGTACGTATCACTCCGCGAGGCTCCTGCCTACGATAGCCGTAATGCTCCGACAATCCATCAAGCGGTGCGGGTCCGTAGCTTAGCAAAGTCGTACTAAGCTACGAACCAACATTTGACAGATTTTCGAGCGCCGTGTACATAAAATCGTTTCGAGGTCAGTAAACACAACCAGAATTCATACATAAGGCACGCGGGATTATAAGGGACACTGTCGATTTTCAGAAAAATCAAAGGATTGATTCTAAGTGTGCCGCATTTTCCAAACAACACGGTAATAACGACGCCCGCTAGCATGCGCTACCAAAAATAGTGCTTTGTTGTCTGTCTGACAGACGAAAGCTAAACCAGTTCCACACCACTGAAGTTGCAGCATTTTTACAAACCAATTCTGGTTCAACCGTTTCATTCAACGATCCACTTTCGCTCTTCTCATTCTGCGTCGCCTGCACGCTTTTTCCTCCATACGCGTATGAAAACAAAGGCACTGCGCATGCACGTTTTACCCATATTCTATCGTGATATTTCATTTTCTTATCATTGCCCGACATTATACCGGTATTACCGTGAATGGTATGATATGGCCCAGCCCTAGTCATAACCATAAATCCTCAGTCACATCCTGGATTAATCTCTGTGGATGCTTCATTTATACGACATTTATTAACAGTTTGTAGACCAACACAAGCTCCAGGTGAAGGTCTGCTGCACAGCAAAAATAAATTTACAGTCGTGAGTTTCACATCATCCTTTATTTATTGCTGTTAAAAATGGTATCTTTGTGTGTGTGTGTGTGTGTGTGTGTGTGTGTGTGTGTGTGTGTGTCACTCTCTTTCTTTGTGTCTGTCTTCCAATGCAATACACTGGTGCAGTGACGACAGTCCCAGGTGTGGGGTTAAACTACTACCACTACTACTGTTCATGTTTTTACTGCTACCTGTCTATTAATATGACTAATACCACCATAAATGGGATGAGCACCATTTTACTGTGAGCACAATAGTAATCACAGCTACCACAGCTTATTTAATACTCTTCTTAAAGATGCAGTTTGTAAGTTCCTAAAATCAGAACATTTTTAAAAATAATTAATATATATATATTTCAAATTTTACCAGTGAGGAAATCTTCAGCTGTTGCTACATGCACTGAGTAGTCGATGAATTCAAGCTTACAAACTGCCTTTTTAACGGTTTGTTGCAGTTATGAGCACTGAGACGGTGCTGTTAAGATTTTATGTCACCATTAGTGTGCATGCACATCACTAATCCTTAGGCAATACGTCAGTAGATACAGATTAATAAGTGTCTCTGTTTTTGTAGTTAGTAGTTTTTATAAACATAAGATGCAGTTTTATTAGAAGGTCCTGATCAAATGCACAGTGCTGACTGTCCTCGTTGGTGTGTAGGTGTGAATGTGTGCCCGGGTGTGTCTCGCACCCTCCAGGTGACCCTGCAGGTGGCCACTGTTTGTTTTGTATACAGCTACTGACATTTGAGCATGATGGCTCTCCTCTTGATTTGTACCGCAGCACCATCAAGCTACTTCCTGTCCCCGGAGAGATGGAAACACCCAGTCAGGATAGGAGGGAGGGGTTCCAGCTGTTTGTGCATCTGCACCATCTGTAGATCTCGCCCCATCTTACCCATCTCTGACTCCTCCTTTTCTCGGGGCTATTTTTGCTGCCGCTACATTTAGCTGCCCCACCTCTGCCTCTTTCTAGCGCTGTAGACTTTTATGTAACTGGGGTAATGAATATTCCATAGAGTTGGACATTACCTGGGACGTAGAGGCTTCCAGCGGGAGAAGAAGTGAGAACGTTGTAACCTGGCTGACAGTGCAGCACAGTAACTTGCAAGGCTGGCTCTCATTGCTTTTAATGAAACAGGGTGCATGCAGCTTAGCTGGTGTAGGCTTTTCACCACGAGCTCAGAGTCACGCTGCTCTTCTCACCTCATTTTTAGGTTACTTGTCAGTGCATCACAAGATGGGAAGCTAATCATCTGGGACAGCTACACAACAAATAAGGTGGGATTATCTTTGTTGTGATTTTTGTAACATCTACAACTGCACCTGCATTAAGATCCAACCCAGTGCAAAGTAAAATAGTGATTTCAGACTCTCGTCTCTCATGTATGCATCGGTTAATTATGACTTCGTCTTTCTTTATTTTATTTTATTTTATTTGCAACAGCACCACATGAAGAAATAGAAGAATCCATCCTTTCATTTCCTTTTTACTTAAGTTCCTATAAGTGAAAATAATGTTTTGATGTAATTTCCATCAGTTGAACTCAGCCTTGAAGCTTTTAGTGAAAGTAAGGTGCCACATGAAGCGCTTTTACTGTATATAATAAAGAAATCACTTTCCTTTTAATCAGATGCACGCCATCCCTCTGCGCTCTTCCTGGGTGATGACATGCGCCTACGCCCCTTCTGGAAACTACGTGGCCTGTGGAGGTTTGGACAACATCTGCTCCATATACAGCCTGAAGACCCGCGAAGGCAACGTGCGTGTCACCAGAGAGCTACCTGGACACACAGGTATGCACACGCCCAGTCAAGAACCAAATACAGATGGTTAACTACAAACGAGCACTAGAGCCACATGAAGGGGAAAAGTTAGTGAAACTGTACGTCAGAGACTCAGAAAGTTTTAGAAATCATTTGTGTTTTAGCTCGTAAACACAGGGTGGGGATAAGCAGAAAGAAAGCTGCAGCCGATCCGAAGGAAAACCAGAACTGATACGAAACGTTTGCTGATCATTGATGACATCATCGAGTCGTTTCACTAACTCATGTACACGAGCCAGTTTAGAGGCTGGCGTGGGAGTCGTTTGACTCGTCAATCTTCACATTTCAACTTTATTCTCAGAATGAATAATATTTTTTCTTAATGTGGCCCTGGTACTCTGTCGTAATTCACAGAACCTCAATAAGATCTTTTATATTTCTTTCTGTTTTTATTGATTATTTGTTGCTTTTATTGGATAGTGAAGATTAGACAGGTGAGGGAGAGACCAGAGACCCTAATATTTATTTATTCTGTTTTCATATTAAACAGTTGAATCCAATCTGACTTCTGTACTGTAGCTGTAGCTCCTGCATGTCCTGGTTAATGGGGGCCATAAGGGTTTTTCTACAGTGTAGTGGCTCACACACAACATCCCCAGTTTGATTTCAGGAGGAGACATTAATCCCTTTAGGGTTGTATTATGAAGCACAGCCAGTGTGAAACATGTGGAAGAGCTGACAGTAGGAGAGAGGAAATACACAGTGTGAGTGGGGAGCACACAGGAGTCCTCGTCTCATCTGGAACCTTCTGTTTGCCTCCAGGTTATTTGTCCTGCTGCCGTTTCTTGGATGATAACCAGATACTCACCAGCTCTGGAGACACCACCTGGTGAGTAGTTTAAACCATTAAGTTCTCTTCATGATGGAAATATTCCAGTGATGTTTCGCAGTAGACTGCAGACGCTCTTATGAGCTGTGTAACGTGCATGTTGTCATCACAGAAGGTTTGTAAAGCTGCGTGCAGAGCCTTTGATCACTGCGATGATACTGCAATATGATCCATGAATAAGAAAGTCTAATAAAACAGATTTTTCATAAAGAGTTCATATGTTTTCCTCTTTCCTGCTTCCTTGTTGCAGTGCATTGTGGGACATAGAGACGGGCCAGCAAACTACAACCTTCTCTGGCCACACAGGCGATGTGATGAGCTTGTCTTTGAGCCCGGACTACAAGACCTTTGTGTCGGGAGCCTGTGATGCCACTTCCAAGCTGTGGGACATCCGCGACGGCATGTGCAGGCAGTCGTTCACCGGCCACGTGTCTGACATCAACGCCGTCAGCGTGAGTACCCGAGATTTAATCACAAGGAGACATGGGAGTGTCGACGATCACAAAATAGACGACTGCAGATTGATTATGTCTCAGCATTTTAGAACTAAATGTGGTGTGGTGTTTATCTTTTTTATGAGCGCTTCCGAGTAGCAGACTTCTAGGAAAATTGTGGGCTGATCCTGTGTTTATTCCAAACAAACGGCTGTCACCGTAGCCTGACAGAGAGCCGGGATAATATTGGAGCAAATGTTGAGCAGGAAGAGCACCCAGCCAAAGAGGGTGGAGGGTGAAGTCTGACTGAAATGTATTAAAAAAATTATCAATTCGTCAAATGAAAAAGGCTCATTTTATAAAAACTGAAGACGACGTGAAGCCTCGTTAAAGTTAACAGCCTTTATCTCAGTGTGATGAGAGTATGACAGAGACTGAAACTGAGCACCTTCCTGTGGAGGAACAGTGCCGGCTGACGTCAGTGTTTGACAACAATAATAATCATTTATCAGTGTGTTGGTTGTCATGCGTCCTGTATTATAATCTTTTCCTGGCAGTGTAAAACAGGCATCGTCATAGACGCAACTTCCTTAGAGACAAAACCCTGAAAACATATAATTCATCACTTATATCTGCGTGATCCATGTCCCGCCCCCTGACAGTTTTTCCCCAATGGGAATGCCTTTGGCACGGGCTCAGATGACGCCACCTGCAGGCTGTTTGATCTGCGTGCAGACCAGGAACTGATGACGTACAGCCACGACAACATTATCTGCGGCATCACCTCCGTGGCGTTCTCTAAGAGTGGCCGCCTGCTCCTGGCCGGCTATGATGACTTCAACTGCAACGTCTGGGACACGCTGAAGGGCGAGCGTGCAGGTGAGTCACACCTGAACTCTGTGTGGGTTCTCTACTAATTATGTGACAAATGTCAAGAATTAGAATATTCAGCTCCTATAAACAGTTTGTGTTCATGAAGACGCCCATGTGACTTTGCTTTTTAACGATCGGTGGCGTGTGTAACAACATGCATGTCAGTGAACGTTGCTGCTTGTGCACATACAGCATTTCAGATTTCTTATTGTTCAACAGCAGGGTCCAACTGGTCCCATTAAAGGTGGTATTATTTAGAGTTGAAGGACTCGAATGATGTGAGGGAAATACACACAAACTGTGAATTCAGCTCTACTGAAGTGTGTTTATTTAAATTCAAACCAGTGAAACCAGTGGACTTTTGTTTTTGACAAGATGACAGATGTAAATCACGAGCTGATAAATCAATCATCATCATGAAGGCCTGCATCACTTATACAGCTGATGTTTTACTGACCTGCAGTCTCCATTCTCAGTGGGATGGAGGTTTGTTTTGACCCAACCTGTGTCTGTGGTTGTTTTCCACCCTCCAGGTGTGTTAGCGGGCCACGACAACAGAGTGAGCTGCTTAGGAGTGACGGGCGATGGCATGGCTGTGGCCACCGGCTCCTGGGACAGTTTCCTCCGGATCTGGAATTAAACGAGGCCGTCGTACTCAAAAACTGCCCCCTCCCCCCTCCACAACCCCACCCGGCATATCCCAACTCATCACTGAGCGGGTGCACACACTGTGTCAGCTGACTCTCCTTAACTCAGCCCCCAGTTATCATCTCTGCTGGTGACCTGTGCTGCTTCTTACCAGATGTTTAGTTTTGTTCACCGAGCTGTTGCACAGCAGCAGAAATCAGAGTGTCCAGTAAAAATGTTACAGAAAAGAAGATTTGGTCCTCACACAAATAATTTTCCAAAGGTATGTATTACCATGACTAACAACAAGATTAGCATCAGTGTCTAACATGTACATTTATATATAAAGACAGTATATACATATATATATGTATAGCATTGTGTGTGTATATATGCATCATATATGCATATATAATGTGTATGTATATATTTTTGTAGATTATTTCCAGCCCTGAGTTTAGTTTTTTTTTTATAAATATCATTTTTAATATTGTGATTTATTTTGAATGGACATACTCTTGTAATGCAACAAGATGCCAAATCATGTGGGAGTTTAAATGGATACAAAGCAGCGTAACGTTTCCAAATTTTCCCGTTGATTTAGTGACGCCAATTCATCGTGCAGGAAAACAGGATCTGACACCTAAACCAAAAAATCAAACTCACCTTCTTCCCCTGTATCTCTGTGTTATGGTGACAGGCAGGTGGCATCATTACTGCACCCTGTACCTGTAAATGTTGCATTCATGTGAATGATGGCTGTGATTGCTTTCTTTTTTAAAAAAGAACAAAAAAGAACAAAAAACCCAAATCCCAGCGTTCCCGCCAGTCTTTTATTTTGGAAGGAAATGATTGGAGCGCTGTGGTTGTGATCCAGCTTTAACCCCAAAGTAGAAACTGGTGAATTGTAGGCTCAGATAGAAAACTTTATTTTATCCGAGGCCCTGCTTGGCTTCTACTCCAGTGGACTGTGGATGCTCAGAGGACCGCTTCGGTTGCAATGATAGGATTGGAAGAGGTCATTGCATCTCTGTTTCGTACGGCCTACACTTTTTGAATGATGCTGGTGTAGAAAAGGGCGCTGCAAGTGGACACCTTATCCCCGAGCGGCCCTGTGACGGCATCTTTAAAGGAGGAGCTTCATGTCAGGAAGGCCAAGGACATTAGTGACTCCGTCAGAAGGAGGGATGACTGCCACAGCTCACCGTGACGTTTTTTTTTCTTAATGAAGGATGGGTCGTTTGTGTCATTAACAAGGTGTGGATTGTGTGACTGGAATCATGACAGCCACTCCCAAAGTCACAGCAGTGACACCGCAGGTCTGTAAAAAGAAGAAAAAACAAAACTACGCATTTTTTAAGGGTTTAACACTTTCACTGTTTTCCTCAACAGAAACATTATGAACTGTTAAATATGGAGAGTGAGGAAAGTACACTTTAGACTGAAATGTACACTTAGTAGAGAGCTAGAAAAGCACTCATGAACTGTAGTACAAATGTTAAACCGTCGAGCACATGTGACTTATTTACACATAGACGTGGTATTTCTGATTTAAGTATTTTCTTATCGTGCATCTTCCATTATTCTCGGCTCCTTAAAAGGCTTTAAACACACACACATAGACACACTCACACATGTGACGTGTGTGAGTTGGACCTATCCATCAGCGTTCTCAGGTGCCTATTTATAGATGTAAACATTGAGCCACACGGGCTGAATAACGAGGGTTGGTGCACCTGTGGATGTGGAACTATCGTGTCTCCATTCTGCCTTACGATATCATTCATAATAGGAGGTTAATACTAGCTTCAGCTACCGTAATGTTTTTCTCTCACGCTTCCTGCTTAGGCACTGATCAATAAGAAACTTTTCCTCGTAGAACACTACAAAAACAAAGCATGCCTGCTAAAAACCCACCGCAACACCACAGACGGCTTAAAACGAGTGCTCGGCAGCATCTTTTATACAACTCTGCTTTCTAATATTACTACTGCAGTACAGTTTGTAGTATGTGTGAGATGCCTGTTTGCCCCCGTGTCAGTCTACTGACCCGTCTGCTGCTTCGTCACAGCTTTGCATTGAGCGAATGTTAAAGGGCAGTTATAGTTTTTGATCCTGAGAATATCTTTGTGAGGTGTGTGTGTGTGTGTGGGGGGGGGGGGGGGTAGTAATCTCATGAAGTATGTGGATAACGTGGATCCAAGTGTTAGACTAGGTCCAATGTTACCCACAGACCTTGAGCTGTGAACTGAAAACTACACATTAGCTCACAGTACTCGAGCAGCAGCCTCCTCCTCCTCCTCTTCCATCAAATCCATCAAATCAAAAGTCACCTCAGCGTCTGATTTTAAATCCAGTCTGGGGTTTGATGCTCAAACAGGGCGGCTGCTTACATCTGACGGTGATGATGAGGAGAGGACGATGAGTTTTATATCCCAGAGTGCTGACAGAGCTCATCTTTCTATTCAGGTCAGTGGACATCAGGTGTTCACGGGTCCTCAGAGATTGAATGACAGCTTGAATTTAAAGAAGCAGTACGAAATTTTGGGAAATGTGCTTTCTTGCAGTTGTATCAGAATATTAATGAATATTAAAGTTAATTAAAATGTCACTGGATGGGGGCACTGTTGCATCAATACAAACTGTAATATTCAGACTGTCACAGAAACCAGACAACATAATACATGAATGGGTTTGTTTTTCCAATTTATTGCTTAAAAATGTATTGAGACATTTTTTTATATCTTTCACTGGGAAAAATTCACAGTAACGATGTGGAAGTCTCAAAAACTCAGAAAACTACACGTATCAGACGTGATACATCAGGGTTAAACAGCCACAAATTCATCACCAGGAACATCCAAAGTCTCCATCCTGGTGTTTGTGATACGAGTGAGACCTTCAAACTGCACGATCGTGGGTTAATTACTTGACACTCATGTCGTTAGCATAATGTGACCAAAATGTACAAATTAGACTTTATTTATTAATCTCGTGTGACTCTGAGTAGCTGAGTCTGTAAACTCATCAGGAAGGTGATGGTAGAGGTCCACCTCTGTAGGCACTGTCTGTGATGCCTGACAGTAACTACAGTAGATGCTGCGTGTTTGTGTTCAGCTTCTTAACGGCCTTTGTCACAATTAAAAATGTGCTTCTCTTAATGAGGAAAAACACTTTTCTCAACATTTTTCCTATAAAAACAGAAACAAATTCAAGGTTAAATGGACTCGTATTTATACTACCTGAGCTGCATTCAGCCATAGCGCTTTATACTAGGATCCACACAATGAAGAATAAGAATGAAAGGCAGGGTGTCCTAAAGATTCAAACGATGACTGTACAGAAATATGCAGCCTCTAAATATTGTTGTGAGATTTTGCCTTCCTTTCGGCGCTTTTAAAGAATAAATAGGATCCATCTCTGTCGTCTTGGCATCCGAATCCCCGTGCCAGGAAGAGAGTAAACACCTTTCCCACAATGTTGAACTGTTCCTTTAGTTTTTTCACTTTCATTTGCCAACATTAGCTGTGAAAAAAATACACCTTAGCCCTTAACAGCTTAAGAAGAAAGGAGCGTGTCTCTGTGTGTGTGTGTGTGTGTGTGTGTGTGTGGGGGGGGGGGGGGGGTGTTGTCTGCATTACTGACAGTGACTTTCAGCAGACAACCATCGTGTCGCTCTGTAATTCAGCACTATTAGCAGCTGGAACCCGGGAACAGTAATCCTTTTATGTGCCTGTGCCGTTCGCTCATGCAAGTAGAGCAGGAAACTCTCCAGTCAAAAAAAACAAATACAGGTGCTTGACTTCATCTAACTGTTGTATTTACCTGAAGTCTTTTCCAGTTCATCCCCTCAGCCCTACATGATGTCTTTATTTGATACTTGTAGAGTCCAAAAGTACCAAAAACTCCAGTATGTTCATTATTGAAGTGGACTTGACTGCACGCTGTCGTTTTTCAGCAGCTTTGGCGCGTGCGGTGCAGATGTTGAACCCCAGTGCAGGCGTGTAAATGTCACTGCTGCACACATTCGCAGTATTTTTGACAAAGGCCGTGCAAGTTCATCAGAAAATGAAAAAGTTGTTTCTGAAAGTCGCTCATAGGAGGGAAAAGTATTCCCCATTAGCATTACAGGACCACCGCCGCCACCGCACGATCACAAGAAAACGCACTGCCCTTCGAATCTACTTTGACTTACTGTTCTGAAACTTCCTTCGTTTGATTTTTATTTATTGTTTTTATGTTTTAAGCCAGTAAAGACCAGGGACTTGGTGCCATGATAATTCTCTTACAGTGCTATTGTGTGAAATTATAATCACTTGTTATGGAATAATTTTTATAGTCTTTTTTCACACCAGACCTTTTTTTTGTATTTGTACAGTGGCTTGGTGATACTGATACGTTGCCATGAATTATTGTAACCAATAAAAAGCTTTTAACCAAGAAAACATGGATGGTCTTTGCAAACAAATACACAGTGCAAACTCACAGGCACGCTAACTTTCCTGCCCATATAAATGTGCAACACATCTGCACACAGAAGTCAGTCAGTGTCAGGAGTCAGCTCTTTTTATATACGAGTCATTTGTTTGTTATTTACTTAGAAGTTAAAACAACCCGCAGGTGCCTTCGTCAGGAGCTGCTGTGGAGACTCGTAGCAAATGTCTTGCTAACAAATGAATCAAGTCATCAAGCTATAAACCATAAAAATAAAATGAGTCTGTATTCTTAGGGAACTGCAAACATACTCGGAGAACCTCCGTCCTTAAAAGAAAAAAAAATCCTGCACAGTTCATATGCCACGCTGTTTTTTTTGTGTCGCTTTTATGGCTCTAGTCACACCAAACCAGCCTCCTAATTCAGTGACAGATTCGTCTTTCAAATTGATGTAGTTTTGGCTGGAGATTTCTGTGCATGTAGACAGCCACAGATTTGATGCTGTTAATTTTACAGTCACTAGTCATATTATCAGCGGCAGACTGCATGTAATTGTCAACTTCACGCCATTCATTCATCTCTGTAAGTGTCCAAAAAGAAACGCACAAAATCTCGTTTTATATCGTTGCAGTTTTAATGAAAATCTACACATACTTCAGGACACATTTGAGGAAAAAAAGTTACAAAGTGCACACTGGTGTAGTCATCATCAGGTAATGGGTATAAATAAAATATATATATATAGATATATATATATATATTTATATATATATGGAAAGTTGTTGTTCTATACAGTTTGGAGTATTACAAAATAGAAGACAAGGCTTCAGCTTTTCATTCGTACTCAAATGATTGAGTGAATTTACTGAGCTTCCTGTAACTGTGAAAACATTTTCTTTCATTATTAAATTAATTTGCTTTTACACAGTGTAGATGTGACCAAACAGATGCACGTACAGTCGTACAGACCAACTTCATTTGCTCCATAGAGGTTATTGAAATATTCACAGTCAGAAGCACATTAGTGTCCAAATACAGCACCCGACCGGTGGTGTGCACGCCGACCAGGATAACAGTGACCCATGGAGCGTATCTGCACAGGACTCTGTGTTACAGGCAGGTGTGTTTTGAGGTGTGTTCACTGCTTTTTAAAGAGCCTGACACACAGCAGACCCTGTTGTGTCTGGGCCTTTGCTTGTCTCTCTGCTAATCATGAAGAACATTAATAATCATCTTTTTTTTAAAATTTTTTTTAAAGATTAACAGTCAAATCTAGAAAATTAAAAAAAAAAGAAGGGGAAAAAAATTGTGGCTATTCAGATTGAAAACTGTTCCCGGGGTACCAAAAAAATTATAAATGAATAATTGAGAAGCTGATTATCAAAACATCGGCGCATAAACCTCGGCTGTAGTTTACGCGATCTTGCAGTGACGTGGCACCGGACTGAGGAATGACTGGCTCCGTGAGAGCTGAACTGTCGAGCGATGAAGAACAGGATCTTCACTGCTCAGGCTGCAAATACTGCTTGTTGAACTCCTCCAGCTGTTTCTCCAGGTCAGTGGCTTTATGTCTGCATACATCGTGTATAAAAAAATAAATACATGACTTGTTACCTTCTTGGTTTGAGATAACATTTTGTGATATCTGTCATGTAGAACTCAACTATACGTTTTCAATTACTGTTATCATTCATTTGATCTGAGATGTTAACGTTCCCCACACTGGTTCCTGATAAATTCCCAGACAGACACTGTACTTTTCCCGTTATTCTCGATAAGAGAAGGAGCTGGACTGACCGCAGGCTCTTGGAGCGGCTCTGGATGCTCTCCAGCTGATCGATCTTCGCTGTCAGTTGACGGATTTCTGCCTCCAGCTCTTTCTGCGTCTGGTCCACCTGCTGACAGAGCCTAGCAAAGGTTGTTGCCATCTCCCTGGTAACACAGAGGGCACAGTGTGGCACTGCTTATTTATTTAGCTCTGTTACAGAGGGCGGGGCTGAGCTGTGTAGGTTTAAATTAGGAAAGGAGGCAGGAGGAGGGAAGCAAAAACCACGAGGCTATAACCTATTCATGCACACAGAAGAGCAAGTTGCAGGAATTATTATTAGATGGTCCACAGTACACACCGTCAGCTCACTGGACAGACAGATAATATGAAAGGCAGCACACTTACTGTTGGACTTGTTTGCTACAGTTTGCACTCGTAAGGCTGACCATGAGCTGCATTTTATCGGATGCATAGTCCACAAACTGCCGCTTCAGAGCGCGCTCCTTTGCCTTCGTGGTCCAAGTGAGTCTCTCGTATAGGTACAGCAGGCCATAGAGAGAGGCTGACAGGGCGATCAGCCTCCAGCCAACGGTTCTCCACACCTGAGAGAGAGTAGGCAGGTGAAGCATGCGTATTTTGCTGTTTCAGTGGTGGAAGCTTACATTAAACATGTCGAGTTCAGCGCTGTGTATTTGCAAATACTACTCTTCTCTCTATAGGTTTACAAAGACGGTCATCTAAACAATCCTTTTGAGCTACAATGCAACAAATATCAACCATTTTTAATAGGAAACTTCCTATTATTAACATGCTAGTTCAGTGGTGGCAAACAAGGCCTGAATTTCGTTGGACACCGTTTTGGACATTTAGCTAAACTTTATATTACTTTTGATTTCTGAATATTGGAACGCCCTGGTCCATAACAAAGCTCAGGGAGTGCATCAAATAAAAACTCAATGTCAAACAGTTTCTTACAGTTAAATACATCCAATCAGAGTTCATATTGTTTGACTGTCCACTATTAACTGAGAGGTTAAAATGAGACCTGGGTTCTCGAGCTCCTTTTATTAAAACAGGTTCAAACATCTTTGACAGTGAAACCAGTGCTGTGGTTAAGAGCAGCTTCTTCTATTTTTTTCCTTCTTCTTTTTATTGTAAATCACTTTTGTTTTAAATGTGCTACATAAAAAAAAATGGATTTATTGTCTTCCTCACTCACACACCATATTTCATATGTTGGAATTAAAAACGACCTCAGACACAACATACCACTCCTCCAACGACCAGTATGCCCATTGAAGTGCGGGAATTGAGGGAAGCGATGGCTACTACCAGGTCCTCCTGGGTCATGAGGGCTGTCTGCTCGTTGGGCACTGCCACGGTTGTGGGGGGCGCTGAGGAGGAGGGTGTTTGGGTCTGAGGCAGTGCTGGGCGAGGTGTCTAAGGAATGACACCAGAGTTTTTCAGAATAGGGTGTGAAAAAGTCTCATTACAATAATAATTCTTGATTGGTGCGCACCTGAAAGTTCTGGTCCACCAGTCTAAGAGCTCTCTCTGCATTGGCAGATCCCAGGAAGCGGTGGACTAATGCTTTCCAGCCCAGCGAAAACTTAAACTCGATGTCTTCCTGGAAGTCGCTGCAAAGTGTGGCGCAGTTTAGGTCGTAACTCATGTCAAACTTCCTGCTGTTCATCAGCATGGACACTTGGCTCTGGGTTGAAGAGGGAAGCAGAGGGAGCATGCTCTCTGGAAAGGGAGAACCCCAGCATAAAATGAAGAGAAGGTATATTTGCACACTAGGTGGGCAGCCCTTCGAAATGAGGACATTCACATTTGGACACATTTGGAGCTGGTATAACTTTAGGGACCTGCTGGGCTAGTTTAGAACCAAATATGACACATTTGTGTTCTGGATTCCGACACTGCTTTTCTGCACTTATCCTTACAAGGAAGAAGAGAAACCGATCTGTATAACGGCTCCTGAAGTCTTTTCATCAGAGGGCACATTAACACCTTTTCAACATCACTGTCACCGAGCACAGCTTGCATGCGTGCATGACAGTGACACATTTGTCGCATAATGGGGCATGGAATGACGGCATTCAGCAAGGAGGGTAAATATAGCAGTGATCTGGGTATAGCAGACATCAGCCTGAAGGCAAAAAGATTCTGACCAAGTTCAGCAATGCTGCGAATGAGTGATGGAGCGAAAAGAAATGCTGGCCTGAAGCCATTTTCTAATAAAAAAAATGTCCATTTCTTAAGAGATGAAACCATTTTCAGAAAAGTTTTAGACATTGCATTAACGACTTCAGCTTTTATATTGCAACATTGCAAAGGAGCTCTTATTACTTAACATCCATGTTACGTGAATTACCTATCATGTATTCCTGGGTGGACTGAACAGAGGCGTTGACAGCATTGGAGCAGCGGAAAGCCAAATTCTTGCCCATCCCCTCCTCCACGTGAGCCAGCAGCTCCTGCCAACAGCAACAGGGGTCAGAGGTCAGATGGAAAAAAGGATCTTCGCACGCATGGCCCTGTCACAGTGTTTATGCAGACTTGGCATCTGTTATTGCACTAAAACTGAAACTGGAACACTGTAGTGCTAAAGCTAGCAGATGCTAGCTGCTTTCAGAGGAAGGAAATAGATGCCTGTCAGATAAAAGTACACAAAGTTAAAGTAAATGTGTGTAGTACACAGCGTAGTAGAGAGAAACTTCATCAAGTAGCATGTACAGGCAGTTTATCTGCTTGGTGACTGAATGTGTAGCAGACAACTTTAATGAGCATCGATTGTTGACCCTTACAGCAACGCTGTCTAAGCCGAACATCATTTTATTAGCTTTTATTTCGTCTGAGGTGTTTTTATGTTGCCTTTACTTACAGACTTGTAAATTTTGAGGACCTGAGGTGAGGGGTGGAAGTCACTGTGGAACTCATCAACAATTAAATGAAGGCGACAGATCTCCTCCCCCATGGCGGTGGAAACCTGGATAAAACACAACATGGGAGCTCAAGCTGAACTCGTCAATGACACACAATGGAGCTTCCTCTGGTTTCTGTCCAGGCATCAAGAAGTTTTTCCAATTTCAATATCAGCAAAATAAAGAAGAAAAAAAAAACAATTACAGAGTTTCATTTTTGCATATAGAGGTAATTCAGTTAACACTTTCATTTAAAGGAGAAAGGAAACAGACAAAAGCTCTGTTAATCAGTTAGTTCAAATAAAATGTTAAAAATGGGTCGTTCCATCTTATTTGTCTTTGAATCCTGATCAAGTCATCGCTGAGCCGATATTATTGATATAATTGCAAAAACTAAGAACATTTTGTCATCTGCTGACTCTGAGAAAGTGATCCATGCGTTTATTTCATCCAGGCTTGACGACTGTAATAGTCTCTATTTTGGTACCAGCCAGGCTCTGCTCTCTCGTCTTCAGCTAGTTCAGGATGCTGCAGCCCGACTCCTGACAGGCACTCGTAAGCACGACCATCTCTCTCCAGGCTCGTTTACACTAGCTTCCAGTGCATTGTAGAATTGATTTTAAGATGTTATTGCTTGTTTTTAAGTCTCTAAATGGATTAGCTCTGTCATACCTCTCTGACCTTTTAACTAAAGGATCTCTCAGGTCAGCTGATAAGTTGCTTCTGACTGATCTTAGAAGCAGGCTAAACACAGAGGAGACCAGGCCTTTGTGACTGCTGTGCCCAAACTTTGGATCAGTCTGCCTCTTCAGATTAGAACATTTTTAAAACCTGTCTGAAAACACATTTTTACTCTCTAGCTTTTAATTGTGACCGAGTTTGTGTTTTATTCTCTCTGTTCTCTGTGTTTGTTCTACTTGTTACTTTTGTTTCTATGTACAGCACTTTGGTCAGCCTGTGTGGTTTTTAAATGTTGCTTACAAATAAATTGATTGATTGATTGATATAATATTTGCTGACCTACTGGCATTTATAACATCTGATAAATTTCTCAGCTGATCTAAAGAAGAGACAGGTGGAATACCCTTCAATCAGGTGTTGATGTTGCATAATTTGGCCACCAGAGGGCACCCTGCCGTCTGCTGTTGGCAACATGTTTGTCAATCAAAGCAGACAGCGTGAACAAGTTAATAAATAAATGAGAAATCTGTTTTATAAGCAGAAAAAAACCCTCTTAGCTGATATATAGTAATATCTGGCTCCTTAAAAACTATGATCAGATGAAACACCTAACTGATCAGCAGATAATTAGCACTGCATGTGTTAGTGTAAACACAAAGTAAATATCTGAGGTTGGAGATCCTTCAGGACAGAAACAAATCCATTTCTCCTTTTGTCAGTGTTACCTTGGACTCCACGTCCTCACTGATTGCCTTGATCTTCTTTTTAACTTCATCGACTAGCAGGTTGAGTTGATTCTTGACAAACTCCAGCCGATCCATCTGATACTCTCTGTCCTCCAGTGCCGCCACTCTGAAGACCCCCCCGCCCCCGAAACAGGAAATGCTGTCATACATGCAAACTAGCAGGTAAATAACTTGACAGTAAAATGTTGATTAGACCTGCACAGCAGAAAGAAGCAAAAAAATCCCCCCCAAAAAACGTGTTGACAACTCAAATTACCACATAATTTTTCAGCATGCTGATGTTTTATCTCTAGAAACCCTTCAGCTGGAGGAAGATCAGACATTATGAGTAAAGAAAACGTAGTGGGTGCTCACCTCTTCTCCGCGGCCTCGATGTGGATGGCATCCATTATGCTCTTGACTTGTTCTGTGATCTGCTTGGCCCTGATAGTGTGCTGCTCAAACTTTGTTTTCACTGCTGACTGCGAGATACACTCCTGCGAGGCCATAACACACAGGTTACTGTGACATTTACTGTGGCTGCTGCTGGACGCCGTGCAGGAACTTGCACGCCACCAGGGACGAATGTAGAACAAGATAAACACCTGCTACGTTTGACTTAAAGGAAGAAGAAAAGAAATGGAAACACAGGTATGGAAACGACAGCAGCAGAGTGCATATCTTGTGTCACACAGCCCACATTTGGTCACAGTAGTGTGTTGGTGATCTCACAACAAAATTAAGAAATAAAAATCAACATATAAAGTGAATTTAAACACAAACGCAACAGAGTGAAGGAGGAAGTGCAACATAGATAAGTAGGAATTTTATGTCATGTTGGGATTGAAAGTAGCTGTTCTTCATTTTAAGTTAAGTAAAGAGTATTGCGATGACTTACTGGAAACAGATTCCTGACCCTGACAGAAGCAGCTCTCTAACGATATAGTAGATCTACTTTATCAGAACTGTGCTTTCTTTGTTTTTCTCACAGAGCTCTTTTTGTTTCCCCTTTTCCAGCCGTATGATAATTTGTCTGATATGCTCTCTTCCAAACAATTCCTCCTTTATTGGGCTATTTCAGGTGTAAAGGAGGAGGAGAAGTGTATGCTAACTTGCTAATTGCCTACTTTAACATTTTCCTATGTTGGATCTAATCTGATGTTCCAGCATCCATCACTAACAACCCCAACAGCCAGACCAAGCTGCCAGTGAAGCCAAATGTCTCTTATTCTATGTGCATTTATTCCCAGGATCTATACAGTAAAATACAACAAAAACCAAAATACCACAATAAGATGCAAAATAAAAAAAATTAAAAAAAAACAGCAATAGAAAACTCAATGAAAAAAGGTTGAACTAAACAAACGGATGCCCTCACCTAAGTGAATCTAGATTTCAGCAATGAAGACGCAGGTTGATGTAAAAAGGCGCAGCGAGTGGACGGCCCTGTGGGAGTCAAAGTCTGAGCAGCTGACCTCTTCTGTCAGCTGTTACTGCTCGAAGAAAGACCCACGCTGACTCTTGTTTTTTAAAAAACATCAAAACACACACAGACTACTACTACCACTACTTTCAGCTGGCAAATGAACATCTGAAGATTTCTTATTTATTCCTCAAATGTTAGCAGACTTATGCAACAAGCTAAGTTCTAGTTCTTGTAGAGCAGCCACTCTTTTCTTCTCCTGCTCACAATGAATGAGGAAACGATCTCAGTTAGCTTAGCGGTGAGTTTCCTTCTTTCTTCAGCTGTAATTTCTGACGATGCGCTAACTGCAACTCTCAGCAGGCATCCATGCAACCTAACGTTTCTTTGAATCCTATATTTGTAATGACTAAAACATCCATCCAACACTCAGTTTGTTAGTAAACATTGGAATATAAGCTTCAATGTATCCGTTTTCCTAAACGCACACAAACACACCTCAAACCTCCTTTCAAAGCACTGAAACTCCTTCAGTCTCTCCTGGAAGCCCTCAGCAAGAGCGCCACCTGTTGGACAATTTAATCACATTAGAAAGATCAAAGTTCTGAACATGACTGCAAAAATGCATGCGTACTATACTTTGACTCACATCGGATGTAAACATCTAAACCTCTAATTTAATATTCGTTCATAGTTCTGCTTTATATTGATATCAAGGCTTCTGCGTAACACTGGTGAATGGACGTGTATGAAATCTGGGTAGTACACTTCGTTAGCCCGACCTTCCCTGTATCCTCACCTGTTTCAGGCATGCCTTGTGCACGCTGCATACGGGAATTGAGCACCTCTTTTGCAGAGACAAAGAAAATGTGGTTGGGTGCCTTATCACGGTCCAAAACTTTGAGCTCGTCCACCAAGAAGTTCACACAACGGTCTGTGTGCTGCTTCCTCACCTGAAAAAGAAGACACGCCACCTTCACGTATGAGAGGTTTTTTACATTATGTATTCTCAAAGTAACAATCTCTTTCATTGGAGGCTGATGACACAGCAATCCCATACTCACGTCCTCCATGTATTCTGGTTCATTTGCTGAGGCGTCCCAGCGATTGTTGAGGATGAAGATGTTCGGCTTTGAAAGACGCTCATTCACTTTGTGGAAAAAGTGCTTTTCCTAAAAGCAAAGAAGTGCGGGTGTTAAAGGACAGTCTGAGTAGTGCAGAAAAGTAAAGACAGAAAGCATTATTTCAAACGTCACTTCTTTCTTTCCAAAAGAAAGCTCCTGTTTGATTTGACAGGGTGCAGTCTGCAGGGGTAAAAATCCTCACGGTTTGCACACTTATGCAGAAATGGTAGCTTTATGTTTGCTACTCAGCCATCTAAGTTATTTACATAAATCCTCCATTTATATCTACAGAAGAGCCCAGAGTGGAATGCAAGTCTGCTTTGCCTTTAAGAGCTGCAGCTGCATTAAAGATCTCTGTGACTGGCTGTGTTTAGCTTCATGCTGCATGAATGTGCAGACAGAAACAAGAGTGGGGCCTGTTTGTGGTTGGACATAAACACTGGCTGGTTGCACTCTTATCTGCACAGCATAGAAAACATCCACACTGGCCCCTCTGGCACTCACATGTGACTAATGGAACTGGAAAATTGGAGTCAAACTGCTGTGCCACCATCCACTTCAATGAAAACTCAGAGGCTTATAGAGCAATGATGGGTGACAACGGGCCGACGGACACAGCGACTCTATCATCTAATAGCTATCGATATATGCATTAATATACATTTAAACAAGTAACTGACAAAGAAAGAGCAGATAAAATATCAGTAACTAACAAGCCTAATAATGGTTTTAATGACTGACATGAGCATATAGGCAATCTGAAAAAAGCTGACTAGACAGATCAGATAAGCCAAGATGACAGGTGCTGGCAATACGATGACAAAATTCAGAGCTGGATTAAAAACGGGAACAATGAGGGAATTTGTCTGTGAAGGTTCTCAGTCATCCAGGTCATCATAGTCAAAGGAGTTTGCAAAGAAAAGCGTCTGGACTTCTTTAAGTTGCTTGAAGACGTTTCACCTCTCATCCGAGAAGCTTCTTCAGTTCTAAGGTCAAATGGCCAAGAGTCCCAGATTTAAACCCAGTGGGAGTATCCCCCCAAAGAGGGACAAAGGACCCCCTGGTGATCCTCTAATCACATGAGCCAAGGTGTGAAAGCGGGTGTGGGACTTAATCAGCCAGGGTTTCGGGTGAGCTCATTGTGAAACCTGGCCCCACCTTGTCATGTGAATTCCTGAGGTCAGATGGCCCAGGATGTGAGTGGGCGTTAAGGCGTCTGGGGAGGGAACTCAAAACTGGATTATAGATGGCAGACAGTTGGTGTCGTAAACCACCGCCTCTGTTCAAAGATGGTCGCTCACAGTGGACATAGATGGCCTCTTTCACTCCTCTTTCAAACCATCACAGATGGGGCCATCCTGGGCCATCTGACCTCAGGAATTCACATGACAAGGTGGGGCCAGGTTTCACAATGAGCTCACCCGAAACCCTGGCTGATTAGGTCCCACACCTGCTTTCACACCTTGGCTCATGTGATTAGAGGATCACCAGGGGGTCCTTTGTCCCTCTTTGGGGGGAAACTCCCACTGGGTTTAAATCTGGGACTCTCGGCCATTTGACCTTAGAACTGAAGAAGCTTCTCGGATGAGAGGTGAAACATCTTCAAGCAACTTAAAGAAGTCCAGACACTTTTCTTTGCAAACTCCTTTGACAATGAGGGAATTTCTTTGATCAAACCTTAAGTGAGTGGTGCTCACCCACGGAGCTGTTTCGATGATTTAAAACGTTTTCCGGCCTTTTCCCCAGCTCAGGTTATTCTCTATCTACGCATGAAAGTGCTGCTGCAACTAATTATTGAAACAGAATGACATCAGGACAGCAGCCAAACATGAGCTTGATGTGTGTGAGACACTTTACCGTGTTCATGAGTGTAGACTCCGAGTTTGCCACCAGCACAAAAACATCAGCATCCAGGCAAAACTTGTCAATCCAGCTGTCCAGCTGTAACGTGACGTCTGTGCCAGGGCTGGAAGTCAGAAGGGAGGTCAAATACACCAAACGTACGAGATAGGTGGACTTTTCAGATGCGAAGATCTGATCCTGTTACCTGTCTACAAGCACCAGGTCGTCTCGCAGCAGAGCACATTTCGTCTTTGGCCAGAAGACACGAACCAGGCAGCCGGCATCCAGGCTTTCATCCATGAGAAGTGCGTGAGCCAGCTGGTTCACAGTCTGCAGACGGGGAGGAAATCCACTGATGTTAGGAATATTTACACAAAAAGTTTATGGTAATGCAAATGAAAATTTTAGCACATTTTGCAGCTACCAAATTGTGTTAAAAACCACCAAAGGGAGCTGGTTTGAACCCTGAATTGTCCCAAAGAATCCATCAGAGTGTGAGAGAGTGTATTAACAAAGCACCTTAGGTCTGTATGACTGGAAGAAAAGTGGCTTGTAGTGAAAAGTGCTCCGAGTGCTTGATTTGAGTAGAAGCGCATTATTCATAAATATGAGCAAATTTACCACTTGGAAACCCACCTCACTTTAATCACTTCAGTTATTAACACGTAAAAACACCAGACTGATTATCAGGAAGGTGAGATGAAGCTGCTCAGCTCCACACAGTAAACAAGACTGTAGAGTCTCCTTTAAATTTCAGACACCTGACACTGCATTAAACATCCTGCCTTCATGTCACATGTTCTTACATGGCTACAAGTTCAGCCTTTGCCCAGTTCAGTTTGCATTCGACTGACTATTTACGTGGCTGTAGCTCAGGAGGTAGAGCAAGCCATCGACTACCTGAAAGGTTTGTGGTTCAGTCCCTGGCTGCTCCACTCTGCATGCTCGCAGACACATTGGAGTATGAATGTGTGTGAAGTTAGACAGAAAGCACTTACACAGAAATAAGTGCTAGTGTGAAAGCGCCATATAAGAACCAGTCCATTTAGCTACTCAACCGCTACATTTGTTCTGCAACTGTGAAAAACTTCAGTCCCATTATAACTGGTGTTTTAATAGCAAAACACAAACAACAAGGATAAGGACATATAGTATGAGTAGAAAGAGCGGCAAGCAGCGTGAACAGATGGTCTGATTAACGACCACGGTGGCATTCTGGTGCGTGTGTTCACGTAAACTTTGTTCTCAGTTTCTCTGGAGGGGATCAGGCGCACATAATTACTAGACAGAGCTCGCAAACTTCCAAAAACGTTCTGCTGCCTCTGAGTTAAACTTACCTTGACACTCTTCTTTTCATCTGAGCCGTCTGTCTTGAGGTAGGCCTTATCATCATCGGTGCCCTCCACACTCAAGAAGCAGTTGGTTGTGTGGCCAATACCACTTGGCAGCACTCGATCCCTCAGCATGGCATTAATCACTGTGCTTTTACCATTACTGGTCCTAAGATCAACAAACAGATTTTTTTTACTTACTTATTTAACCTGTATTCACAGAGGCGGTCCCACTGAGACTCGAGGTCTCATTTGCAAGTGAGGCCTGTTGTTGCTCAGTGTGCTCATAAGTTTAAAAACTCATAAAGAAATGAAAGTGTTACGTACAAAGTTCCTGTTATTTTCAGCTAGTCCAGCTGCTGTATGGTGCAATTTATTGCCATCTGACTGAATTGCTTGTTTTGCTGTGACACATTAGTTTCACGGTCAGGTAACTACTCGAGGCACGTGACTCATAGTTAAAGAAAATGAAAGTAAAGACACGCCTATCGGCACGACAGGGAAAAGAGCGCTTTAACATTCTCACGACTGAGAGCGTCACAACGAAAACCCCGCTCTGGAAAATACCATTTAAGAATAGCACTGCTTTTGGTAGAGCATGTGTAAAGCATGGTTATTAAAGTTCAACGAAAGTTAACATAAAAAGTAAAACTAGATGTGAAAACATCTGATTACACTGAAATAAAAATAAAAAGACTTCTTTAGCAAGACTTAAGATGTCTCCCCGAGAGTGAGTCCACTTTCTTCACAAATGCACCGTTTATATTGTAATATCCGTTCTGATCTTCTTAAATCTCACAAACACATCACTGAAGTAAACTAATAACAAAAACTTTAATGACAATAAAGTCGTTAAATAAAAAAAAAAAAAAGTCTGGTCAACAGGTAGACTAACCTGCCAAAAAAGGCCACTTTCATGTGCCTGCGTGCCAGCACCTCCTTGATGACAGCCAGTTTGTCTGTATATCCCTTAATCTGCTCCTTCTGATCCTGAGTTGTGATGTTCTCCAAAGCTTTATTCCCGCTGATGTCTGTCAGCACAAAAACACAGCATGAAGAAAACCAAGTGCTGTGCGCCTCCTGCACCAACATTCCTGATTGACAAGAAGTCGGTGTTAGAAGCTCCCAGGCAAACTTCTCTCACCTTCCACAAACTCTGAAGTCTCCTTTACGTAGTGGAGTAGCTGCTCAAACACATCGCTTATCGTCTTCTTGGCCACAACAAAGTGTTTGAGAGGGGAAAACTCGCCCCGGGCCGAGTCTGTCCGTCTGAGTGGAGGCGCTGCAGCCATGCTGGTCAATCTGAAGCCGGAGGTGTCAGCAAGGACAAACACACTCGTATCAGCGGACACGAACAACACCGCAAACACAGTTTGGATCGAGTCGAATCACTTCTGTTCATCTTAATATTACAGTTACATAACTTTAAAGTATCAAACTGCAGTGGATGGAAGATGGATTGTTTATTAAAAATGTTTTTAGCGAAGTTATCGAACAAGAGTTAGCAGTGACGCCGTGCATCTTCCTACACATTCCTACACACGGTGTTCAGATAGGTAGCTGTACACGCATATGCCCGGCTTTTCTCGGTTAGTTATTAGCAGCTGTAACACTTGAAAATCTGTCATGGTGAGTGCTAACAGATTAAGCTAGGTCATGTTACAGGCAGCCGTAAGCTAGCATTAGCCCCGGCGCTACTTTTTTTCCTCACCGCTGTCCAAAGAGAGCCCGCGTCCTCTTCTCATAACACAAATAATATAGATCCGGGCGGATAATGCAGAGATTTCCTTTGCTTACTGGAAGATTGATTGCTGTCAGACTGGCTAACCCGTGTGTTCACTGTAATGTCACACCGCCAAGTTACTTAGAGGAAGAAGTATGCTTCCGAAACAAATTTTCAAAATAAAATGCCCCTTTCACAGAAACACTTACTTACTACTTTTACCATTTACTACTACTTACACTACTAAGGGCTTTGGAGCGTGATGTCACGGGGGTGGGCGTGGAAAGGATTTTGGCCCGATCCGCCATTTTGGGGGTCTAGCGCAAGTGAAAAGGGAGCAAAGGCACACACAACAGCCATGGTTCGTATTTGCTGTGTGGTCGGCTGCAATGTGTGATTGCACGACCGGTGTTGTGCCAAAGTAGTTACCCCCGTCAAAAATTGTTTCCCCATCCACGAGAGCGCGCAAAGTAGGAGGAGCCACTTGCCCAGCTCCGTTCTGTACGCTACTTGTCACTGATCTGCAGTCGACGCAATAAAGAGTAAAAGCTGGAAAACGGCAGGCTCGATTAATTTAATATTAGTTTCGTGACATTGTAATGTGCCTGGAAGACAATTTACATTAAACTGTACACTGAAATAACCTGCTGGGAATACTTTGTCTAGAAAAATACTTTGATACTATAATACTGTAAAACCAGATGCGATCATGGAAACACGTCGCTCTCCGGTGAATTTACACTTGGTTTACACTTTGTAGCGAAGCTATCACGAAGCAGTTTATTTGCAAAATCAATCACAGTATAACCAATAACTACAGTAACGTTGGAGAGGGTTTCTTCACAGCAAAAGTTATGGAGGGATACAGATTTTATCAGGCTGTGTGGCATCGGCTGCCAAAATGTGTGCCCCCCCATCTGTAATCCATATTGGCGTTGCTATCACAAAGGGTATATTTGCAAAATAAATCACAGTATAACCAATAAGTACAGTAATTTTGGAGACGATTTCTCCTTCACAGCAAAAGTTATGGAGGGATACAGATTTTATCAGGCTGTGTGGCATCGGCTGCCAAAATGTGTGCCCCCCCATCTGTAATCCATATTGGCTTTGCTATCACAAAGGGTATATTTGCAAAATAAGTCACAGTATAACCAATAAGTACAGTAACTTTGGAGAGGATTTCTTCTTCACAGCAAAAGTTATGGAGGGGTACAAAATTTATCAGGCTGTGTAGCATCGGCTGCCAAAATGTGTGCCCCCCCCCATCTGTAATCCATATTGGCTTTGCTATCACAAAGGGTATATTTGCAAAATAAGTCACAGTATAACCAATAAGTACAGTAACTTTGGAGAGGATTTCTTCTTCACAGCAAAAGTTATGGAGGGGTACAAAATTTATCAGGCTGTGTAGCATCGGCTGCCAAAATGTGTGCCCCCCCCCCATCAATAATGCACATTGGCGTTGCTATCACGAAAGAGTTTATTTGCAAAATAAATTACAGTGTAACTAATAACTACAGAAACTTTGGAGACCAATTTCTTTTTTTAGACTTCTTAATTTAACATCTACATCTATATATGTAGATATGTGTGTTCTCAACAATGTGTGCCATAAGAACACTAGCTGTGCACCTTTAGTGTCAACTATGTACATGCGAAACAAATAAACACGTCTTCTGGTGGTGGGCTTTTCAAGCAGAGCTGGTGGAACCACCTCAAACACTTCTCACACTGAATCTGTAAAAAAAAAAAATAATACAAATCCCAATGTTAAAATTTCATTTATGGGAATTGATCATAACATTTAGCAGTCTTTCTTGATGTCATTACCCATTTATTGTCAGTTTCATGCTCTTCTTCCCCGCAGAAATGACAGATGTTTGTCAGGTCATCTGTTTTAAAAAGTGAAAAAATTTCACATAGAGTATACTACCTACTGCACTTATTATTTCATTCAAAAAACTATATGGTTTGTTTCTACAGCCATCATGATGAAAATATTCATGATGTCAGAACACTGAATGGTGGAAAATGAGTTACCTGTCTCTAGGAGGAGAGTGGTGGCAATTTGCAGCCTGTGTGTGTTTATGGCCTTTTTTGTAGACGGAAAGTCTATTGACTCTTTTCGCAAGATCTTTTCAGCAAACTGAAAAAGAGAGTCTAAGATGACTAAATAGGCTAATATTATTTATTTTTATAAAAATTATTTTATAGAAATTTTTTTTCTGTGAATCAATCTCTTTATTCTCTTGTGTAATTATCTTATATTCCTTTTCCTGTTATTAACATTTATTACAACACAACATTTTCAATATTCTCGTGTATGTGTATGCATTACGGTTAAGACTCGTACTTTCAATGCAAAGACTCCACATGAGGCAGCGTCCACTTGTTTTGGGTGTTTGACTGTGTCACAAGTCCATCTTGAGACGTTGCATCCTTTTTTTCGCATGAATTCCCTGAAAGACAAGTACAATAAAAACAAATAACATTTTTTTAAATTTTGGTGACACAAAAAGGCGAACAGTATGGAGAGCTTAAGTGTCTGTTGAACATCAAGTTAAGAACACTGACCACACTGTTTTTTTAAAATCATAACTTTTTAAAAGTCTACAACGCATTTTCGTGTAGACTTCGCATTTTGTGCTTTTATTTTCCTGTTTCCTCCCATGATATAGAAATCAATCACTTACACAGTACACTTTCAAGAGATGTGGAGGAAGAGCAAAGATGAAATTCACACATGTATAACCTATGTGAAATTATTTTAGACATTTGTCTGATGTTTTATTGCTAAACCTCCACAACACTTTATGCAACTACTAAACATTATTATCCCCGTGCTATATTTTCTAATATAAAAACATCATCTCATACAGACATCAGGTCCTCAAATAAACATTGAAACATGGGGAGACTTCTCTTTAAAGGCAAAATTAACCCAAAACACCACAATATCAGAAGGCCAACACTAAAATTTAAACCTGTTGCTGCTAGTTTTTTAATTCTGAGTACCACTTTTTTTTGATTGACATCATACTTATAATTGTCATAATAAACACAAAAATAACAACAGCAACAAAGACTTTAATAAAGGGTCAAAATAAATTTGAGCAGTTATCCTTACCTTGTTGATTCCAAACAATTTTGGATACCTTGTTTAGTTTCTCCGAGTGGATCAAGATACAGCGACTTCTTTTCTTGTGGGTAAATGACCTACAATAAAATTGGGTGGAGAATTACATGTAATAATTCAATATTTAAGATTATCTGCATGCCATGCATTTTTCTTATAAAACTGATTTGATGGATATTGTACATGCAATTATTTTTTTTACCACTAATGTCCAGTGATGATGTTCATTTACAATTCCCAGAATCACTTCATGCTCCATGGGTTTGATCTTAAATTAAAACAAAAGAATAAAAATCTTAACTTCAGACATAAAAAAAAGAAATGCAATAACATGTTGTTTCGAGTCCTTTTTTATTAAAGCAATTTATGATATATTATATATCATCCACTTATATAGTACTCTGCGACAGCCATGATTCACCCCTCATTTCTTTAAACTGTGCAAGAAGCTGGACTATCTTATATTTTTTATAAGTGGTTTTGCACATTACTTCCTCCAAGATTAATAAAGGTCTTTCTAAGGATTTTCTTTGGACATGGAGTTCATTTTCACTCATTTTCAACGCGATCATTGTACCATCTGCAGAATAATGTTTAGTGCTTTCTTAAGCCTCTTTAACAGTGACGTATGATTCACTTGAGAATAAAAAGGTACCTATTTAAGAGGTGAAGCAGTGTTGATGATTTCAAAAGAGGTATTAGCCCAAATGTTTGCAAATCTCAGCATTGATTGGAGTGTGTACAAAATAAGGAGGAAACCAGACAAGCAGAGAACAAAAGAGAACTGGCAAGTCTAATAAACTATCCACATCTACAAACCCCAGTCTCAATTCATTCTTTCTCCATAAGCTGTTATCCAATCTAAATCTGGATGTGGATATGATCCGAGGTACTTAAACAATACACACAAGATTCTTTCTAGAGATACCTACCTTGAGTCTTGGAGCTTTTCTCTTCCAAATGGCTGTCATTGAAAATGAATCAATGAATGCTGCTTTTGCTGAATTATGGCGATTGCATTGTCTCACCATGATCGCAAGATATGCATTAATAGACTGCGAATACAAAATGTAAACATTTTTTAACTGTTGTCAAGCAATAAAACACTGATAGTTGCATTGTTGTCAGTAAAGATCACTGTACCTCACTTTCCAACTCCATGTCCGGACCAATTTGTTGAATATCCCAGTAGAATAATTTGTAAGCACCAATTTTTGAGAGTAGAACATGAGGACTCTTTCCAGCCCAGGCATCCATTATATCTACAAAAAGTAATGAGAAAAAGAGATAAGTCAGCAGGACAAAATGTAAATCAAAATTTATTTCAGAGTAAATACTTTTAAGACGCTGATAAAATGGGCACATGGTTTAACATTGTATTTTGTAGAAAAAAAGAGAGCACTTAAATTTGCTTTTATTTGGGGGTAAAGGAATTTAAATACATAGCAATAGAAATGCTCTTGCCCCTATCAAGTCTTTTTTCCAGCAGAAACACCTATTACAACAAAAAAATTTAGTTATGTTTTTTCTTGAAGCTACATGAATAGATTTTAAAATAGTCATGTTCAAAGCTTGCACCTGTGGCCTTTACTATTACATAACCATTTCTGGAAAAATGTTATTTTTCTCCTTCAAAACTATTATTATTATCTTTAAAATAGAGTGTCAATTTCTGGGCTGTTAAAAGCAGCATCTTAAAGAGTATTTGATCTTTCGAACTATTGCTGGCAGGCAGTCATCATCACAACATTAATATACTGCTTGTAGTGGGCATTCTATGTCACTAACAGCATATATGACAGCAATTTTAGAAAAGAAGAAAATGATGAACATACACTACTAGTCAAAATTAGGGACACACCTTCACATTCAGTGTTTTTCCGTGTGTTCATGCTTTTCATGCAGTGACAATCATCTTAGGTGACTACCCCATGAAGCTCACCTTACAAAAGGCCTAGAGTGCGCAAAGCAGTGATCAAAGCAAAGGGTGACTAATTTGAAGAATCTAAGATATAAAAAATATTTTTGTTTCTTTCATACTTTTTGGTTTACTACATCATTTGTGTTAGGGTTAGTGCTCCATATGTGTCCATTCATAGTTTTGATGCCTCGAGTTCTAATCAACAATGAATCTAGAAAATAGACAAGGAAATTAAGAAACAACATTAAAATGAAGGTGTGTCCAAACTTTTCACTCTTAGTGTACATCAGATGTACAATATCAATCATGAACATTCTGGGTTACACAACAACAAAAGAAAGATTCACAGTTTTGAAGGACTCACTTTTTCATTTGTGTAATTTTACACATGTGGCTTACATCCTTTCCCAAGTTTTCTATACTGTTTTGCTCCATGAAGGTTTTTTTGAATTTAAAGAATCTTTTAGGAAATATACCTAAAAAATCTGTTTAAAGGTGTAAAATTTGCTATGCCATGATCTACAGAGTACTGAAACAAACACTGTCATAGGAATAAAAGTCAATTTTAAAATTTTTTTATATTTATTTACATTTCTCTGCAACAGGTTCAGTGTATCTTTGAGGTGGTGATGCTGGAGGTGGTGCAGGGCTAGCTTGTGCGGCTGTTGCTGGGGCTGGTGTCACAAGTGGAACTGTTGCTTCCATGGATTGTGCTGTAGATTGCTGGGCTGTAATCTGTGGAGCTGAGGCTTGTGTGGTTGTTGCATTTGGAGCTGTGGTCTGTGAGGCTGGGTCTGCTGTTATGGTCTGTGAGGCTGGGTCTGCTGTTATGGTCTTTGAGGCTGGGTCTGCTGTTATGGTCTGTGAGGCTGGGTCTGCTGTTGTGGTCTGTGAGGCTGGGTCTGCTGTTATGGTCTGTGAGGCTGGGTCTGCTGTTATGGTCTGTGAGGCTGGCTCTGCTGCTGTTTGGGATTTGGTTTGTAGAGCTGTAGCGTGTTCTGGTGCTGTAGCACTTGTGGCTGGTTCTGGTGGTTCGTTCTCTTTCTGTGCTGTTGCTCCTGACTCTGGATCTGATATCGTTGTTGCTATACCTTGTGGAACTGGAGATGGATGTTGTGTTTGAACTGGTAGTGATGCAAGTGATGCCATTGGTGCTGTAGCCTGAGTAGCTCTAGGAGGAGGTGGTGGTGGTGCTACCGCCACTGGTGCTGCTGGACCTGGTTGTGCTGTTAGTAATGTGGCTGCTGTTTTCTTTGAACCCCGGTGTGGCACTCTTGGCATGCTGTCTTTGCTTAACTTTAGTTGGTCAATATTTACTTTTGGAATTATTGTCCCATTGGAATCCTGAAGATCTGCACTTTTGCCTTGGATTGCTGTAATAATGTAAGGGCCTAAAAAGTTTGCTTCAAGTTTTCCCCCTTTCCTCTGCTGGCTTCTTATGTTAGCTCTTAAAACTTTGTCACCAACTTTGAAGACGACATCTCTTTTCATCATTTTTATTTTGCCCTTTGTTTTTTCCTGAGCTTTGACCACATTGTCCTTCACCAGTTCCAACAGCTTTTGGTGCTTTTGAATGTCTTCCGACAGCTCCTCCTGCCCCACAATGTCTTCCACACTCTCATCAACCTTTGAATCAAAAGACATGTCTATCATTACTATAATTTGTGTAAGATACACAGATAATACATAAAAGAACTGAGAAATACAGTGAAAATTTACATTAAGTGTCTTTGGTAAGGTTTTAAGACACAATGTATTGCTGGCAAAGATTCAGTGTATCTTGGGATTGACTGGACACGAAGAAAACTGTTATTGAGGGTTTGAACAATCCATAAAAATATTCAGTGATGTAGTGCTTTTATGGTGGTGACGTAGCATCCATTGAAAATGATCTCCCTGCACCTCAAAAACTAAAAAAGTTTTGTTGTGTGGGATTTCTGTGTAGTTTGTCACAGACAGAAAGACATACCATGAACTCTTCTGGGATTTCGGAAGGATAGCGAGCCTCTCTGCCAAACATTAGGTAATAAGGTGAGTATTTGGTGGTCACTTGCTTTTTAGTTCTGATTCCAAACATTACAGCATCCAGATACTCATCCCACATTTCTGGATGGTCGCCAACAACTTTGCACAGGGCTCTGACAATCAAAGCACATAGAAGACATTCATATGAAAGATCATTTACATTTTTTAATAGTTTAATGTCATACATTCATGTTTTGGTTGAAGGGAACCCCCATACCTCTGGATGGTGCCATTCATTTTCTCCACCAGCCCATTTGTTTGTGGGTGATAGGGGGAGCAGAGGCTTCTTTTAATTTTTAACAATCCGCAAACCCTTTTGTTGAGCTGCAAAACCAAGTAATATACACTGACTATAAGCACATTACAATAAGAATTTAAATAAACAGCTGTCATACTAATATCTCAGAAATAGATTTATAAAGAACAGAAAATGAACCATTTTCCAAAAATTATTCAAATATGAGTTCACATATTTTTGCCAAAGACTAAAGTACTTACAGAATTGACAAATTCTTTGCCTTGGTCAGTAAGAATCCTTTTGGGGGCTTCGAACTGGTGGACAAATTTTATGAGACAGTTTGTCACTTCCCCGGCTGATTTTGACTTTAAAGGGTATGCTTGTGGCCATTTTGTAAAATAATCAATAAAAACACATATGTATTGATGTCCATTGTTGGTTTCAGTAAGTTTTCCAATAAGGTCCATCCCAACCAGTTCAAATGGCTGAGAGACCTTAAAAACAAAATCATAGTTAAGTTAATAATACTGAAATTACACAGAATGCTAGTCTACTGTTATAATTTTTTCAAGTATATAATCAGTAGGTTTCTAAGCAATGAAAACATTGTTTGATTAAATGTGATTATTTGCTATGGTCAATGACTAACCTTTATTGGAATGTATTCCGCTGGTTTTTTAATTGTTGCAGCACTTGCCTGGCAAAGTGCACACTGGGAAACCTAATCAAAAATAAAAGCAATTCAATAAGAAACACAAGAGTTGATGATCAAGGTTTACATAACTTATTTTGAGAGATACAGAAACATTGCTGTGTTCCTCTTAAAATAAGTTAGCTGTAGTAGAATTACACAGAGTTTGTTTTGGAGTACCCACCCAATTATTGATGTCCACTGACATCCCTGGCCAGTAGAACCGCTTTGAAATGGCTTCTCTTGTTTTTGTTTGCCCGCAATGGGCCCCAGTAGGACTGGCATGAAAATCTGAAAAAATTGTGTTTGCCTCATCAGCTTCAGAAGCCAAAAAGATTATGCCACACACAAGACTGTATTAGTGATACTAAAAAAAGTGATGGATGTGCAAAGTCATTATAACTAATGGCCTTCAGATATCATGGAGTTATTTTTAATACAAATATCAATTCAAAGTAGTTTAATTCCACATTTCCTGCTGTCAGTAATTTTCCACATATGTAATTTAAAGACATAAAGACATAACAGTGGGTACACCTGCGTAAAAGGGTGTGGCACATACCACTCCAAAAGTAATTACGACGTAATATATTGTAGTTAAGCTATAAAAGGACGAAAACAGTTCTTAGTTAACGCTGTCTACTTAATAGCAAACCTTAAAACTTTTACTTTAATAAACGCCCATGTGCCTATTAACTGAGGTTAACTAGGTCAAAGAAAGGTCAAGCTAATTAAATCGGTTAGTGCAAATTAAGACTACGCATTATGCCATTGTATATGTGTTAATATATATGTATTGATGACATTTATAAACGCTACGAAGTTGCTGTTATTACCTTCAATGTCGTAAATAGCAGCTTTTCTTCGGAGAAGAAACTTCTCTTTCTTCGTGAAAAGCGCTGGATACTCGCCTTTCAGTTTATATGCAACCAAAATCTTGTACTCGTCTGGTTCCATCCTCTTGTGGTGTTTGTTATTTTCGAAAACAAATTGTAAAGTAATCTTCTAGTTAGTTCAGAGCCACTCTGTTTTTCGGTTCGTGCGCACAACGTGAGCTAATTTGCATAATTGATGAGGAAAACCCACGTGACCAGAGATTTTGGAAAAATTTGACAATGTCGGAGTCAAGTAGGCCTACGAAAGGTTGGCCAAAACTAACTTGCAAAATTTTGAAAAGCCCTGTGACTTACAAAGACGATATATATATATATATTTAAATGTTGTTTTAAATTTTATTTATTTACAAAGAAAAGCTCTGCCAATGTGCATTATTGATGGGGGGTGCACACAATTTGGCAGCCGATGCCACACAGCCTGATAAATTTTGTACCCCTCCATAACTTTTGCTGTGAAGAAGAAATCCTCTCCAAAGTTACTGTACATATTGGTTATACTGTGACTTATTTTGCAAATATACCCTTTGTGATAGCAAAGCCAATATGGATTACAGATGGGGGGGGCACACATTTTGGCAGCCGATGCTACACAGCCTGATAAATTTTGTACCCTCCATAACTTTTGCTGTGAAGGAGAAATCCTCTCCAAAGTTACTGTACTTATTGGTTATACTGTGACTTATTTTGCAAATAAACCCTTTGTGATAGCAAAGCCAATATGGATTACAGATGGGGGGGGAACACATTTTGGCAGCCGATGCCACACAGCCTGATAAAATCTGTATCCCTCCATAACTTTTGCTGTGAAGAAGAAATCCTCTCCAAAGTTACTGTAAATATTGGTTATACTGTGACTTATTTTGCAAATATACCCTTTGAGATAGCAAAGCCAATATGGATTTAAGATGGGGGGGGGCACACATTTTGGCAGCCGAATTAGAATTGCTACACAGCCTGATAAATTTTGTACCCCTCCATAACTTTTGCTGTGAAGGAGAAATCGTCTCCAAAATTACTGTACTTATTGGTTATACTGTGACTTATTTTGCAAATAAACCCTTTGTGATAGCAAAGCCAATATGGATTACAGATGGGGGGGCACACATTTTGGCAGCCGATGCCACACAGCCTGATAAAATCTGTATCCCTCCATAACTTTTGCTGTGAAGAAGAAATCGTCTCCAAAGTTACTGTACATATTGGTTATACTGTGACTTATTTTGCAAATATACCCTTTGTGATAGCAAAGCCAATATGGATTACAGATGGGGGGGGCACACATTTTGGCAGCCGATGCTACACAGCCTGATAAATTTTGTACCCCTCCATAACTTTTGCTGTGAAGGAGAAATCCTCTCCAAAGTTACTGTACTTATTGGTTATACTGTGACTTATTTTGCAAATAAACCCTTTGTGATAGCAAAGCCAATATGGATTACAGATGGGGGGGCACACATTTTGGCAGCCGATGCCACACAGCCTGATAAAATCTGTATCCCTCCATAACTTTTGCTGTGAAGAAACCCTCTCCAACGTTACTGTAGTTATTGGTTATACTGTGATTGATTTTGCAAATAAACTGCTTCGTGATAGCTTCGCTACAAAGTGTAAACCGAGTGTAAATTCACCGGAGAGCGACGTGTTTCCATGATCGCGTCTGGTTTTACAGTATTATAGTATCAAAGTATTTTTCTAGACAAAGTATTCCCAGCAGGTTATTTCAGTGTACAGTTTAATGTAAATTGTCTTCCACACGGCACATTACAATGTCACGAAACTAATATTAAATTAATCGAGCCTGCCGTTTTCCAGCTTTTACTCTTTATTGCGTCGACTGCAGATCAGTGACAAGTAGCGTACAGAACGGAGCTGGGCAAGTGGCTCCTCCTACTTTGCGCGCTCTCGTGGATGGGGAAACAATTTTTGACGGGGGTAACTACTTTGGCACAACACCTGTAAGTTCTAAATATGTTCATATCACTCTTTATAGCCTATTAGTTTTATTTTCGATGCGCTCTGAGGTCATAGCAAATTAGAACAAACATCCTACTGAGTGATTCTGCAGAACTACCTTCTCTTTATAGAGTTTCTAATTATTTGGCATTATTGCAGCAAACCAGCCTATGAAATGGATGAAACACATCGTGACTGGGTTCCAGTGCTACATAAGGGACCTGCTTCAAACATACCACCATGCCAATCAGATTACTTCTTCCATGTGAGGGTGAAGAGGTGACCCTTCTGGATAAGATGGTGAAGGTTTGCTGCGTTTGTTGAACAGTGTTATAGTAAAACCAGGGAAAATGAAACTTGCTCCTGTTAAATATTCTTAAGTCTTTTGCTGTATAAATAGTGGTATTTTTTTTTTCAAAAGATACAGTAAATAATGTTAGTAGTGGGTGATATCATGTAAACACTGTCATGATTTTGTGTAAACATTTTGTCTTTTATAAACTATAAATGACATGGATTCTACATTGTAACTGATGTGATGTTCTATAAAGTGGTTTTAATAATAAAAAAAGAGGCAAAACTTAGTTTGTTTCTTTATTCAACTTTTGAACAGTGGTACTCAGTCAGTACATATTCAGTAAATGCAAATAATTTACATGGCAGTGCACTACAGGCATAAATTTAGACCCCTAGATAAAACATTATGGCATTATAGCAGTGACAACTCCTCCACAGTAGCAGGTGGGATTTTTCTTTTTTGAGGACGGCTCCTTTTACCTTTCATTACGGATGGTCTGTTTATGTTTTGATCAAGAGCCTTTTTTTGGGCAGCTGAAGAGGAGAAGTCTCTTATGGCCAACCTCTGGCTGTATCTTGGTCATATTACCAGGCAAAACCCAGTATGCAGGTTCATCTGTAACAGTCCTTGTGCCACAGATCCGCACTGTTGCTTCTACATTAAACAGAAGAGCAGCGACATGGGTGCAGGTCTCCACGACTCCGGCCACACGGGTGCAGTGGGCGGCTTCAACCTTCCCTGTGATGCTCACAGTGACCCATGGCTGCAATGCTGGTTCATTCAGTCTTTGAGAGTGCAGCACCTGAAACACACACAGACAAAGTTAATTTAAAGACAAGAACTATGAGCCAAGGCCGACATAAATGTGTTTTATCTACTTTATCATAAATGTAACAGTGTTTAGAAAGTTAGCACATACATGTCATTTTTCATTTCTTTATGTGTCCATCTATAGAACGCTGCATTTTATAGGGTAAATCTGCCTGTTCTCTGTCAGAAACCTGCCTGCAGAAAATGAACCTAAAGCATGTAATGCAAGGATGTCATCACTTTAGAGATGGAGAAAGCATAAAGTGACAATTATGAATCACTTAATATGATAAGGAGATTCTGCAGGTCATTAATCAATGTATAAAACTAAAGATGTATTTTTAGTGACACAAGATACAAATATTGAAGCAAGATGTATAATTAGAATTATTTATAATAAATATGAATAAATCATTGCAGTTTCTTTAACCATAGAGAATAACTAAATCCTTCAGGACAATGTCACATCAATGCACTGAACTCACTATGTTATTCACCTAACAGCCTCCACATGTTCTCACTGTAATTTCACCCTCATGAATGAATTTATGCTGCACTAATCTGAATGTTTGCAGGGAAATCAAACGCATTTCACTCGCAGTACTCGAGCTGACTTACCTTTGTTTGAATGACGAGTTGTAGCGCTGACTCCACAGATAAGGTACGAAAATATGTCAGGCTACGTCAGTAGCGGTTGGTCTTCAGGGTTTCTACTCCACCGCTGTGTTTCATACCGGTCCACATTTCCAATGCACGCGATTTTCTGCAAGTACCGCCGCTTCGCCTCTGGACGCAATCGGTCTCTATACAGTCCATTCTCTTTTGAGCTGCTTTTAAGCATCTTGTAATCGTAGTTCGTTTTGATTCGTAGACCCCGAAAATGGTGCCGCGCTCCCACAATGCATTGCGGCGTGACGTCAACTCCAAAGCCCCTTCTGTAAATGTGACCGCTGCTAACTGATGTCGCTTTAGTTTATTTACTGTTGAACTACGTGTGTTTTCCTGTTTTACCGCTGCCATTGTTTTTAGAACTTAAACGTGTCATCCTTACCTGTGTATATCGAGTCGATATTGTTTCTCTCTTAAACCGCTTTAGCGGTCAATGTCCTGACCGTTCAATTAGAAGCTTTCTTTTATTTTCAAACTTTAAGTGTCTAGACTTCCTGTTCTTCCACTTGACGCAGCCCCCTCCAGCGTCAGCTCCATTCTCAGGACAGGGGGCGGAGATAAGTGACGAAACGGTTGTCCGGAAACAGCCAATCAATGAGCAAAGAATGTGTCCGACCCGGAGCTCTCCTTTACTGTAAACGCCTGTCCGGGATATCTATATACGATTGTTTAGAGTCTTTAAAAGACAGACTCTCTGCACGTTTCTGCAAAAACCTTCTAAGCATTTAGTGAAAGTGAAGTGAAAGTAAAACAAAAAAACTGTGAAACTGAAAACAATAAGAACCAAACCCGGCAAACCTGTTATGAACACCAAATTAAACTAAAATCAAATTTAAAACGAAACCAAAGGTAAAAACCTTTGAAAAATGAAAATAAGACAGTAACTCAACTCAGGTTACCCAAATAACAAGCCGTGGGTGACTAAGGACATCAAAGCCCTCCTCAACAACAAGAAGAGGGCTTTCAGAGGGGGCAATAAAGAGGAGGTGAGGAAGGTCCAGGTGTTACTAAAGGACAAGATCAGAGAGGCTAAGGACAATTACAGGAGGAAGCTGGAGTGGAAACTCCAGCAGAACAGCATGAGAGAGGTGTGGAGGGGCATGAAGACTGTTGTGAAGGAAGGAAGGCTCAGGGTTTAAATAATCAGCATCATGGGCTCATCCGATCAGAATGAGAATAAGCAGTCATCTAATCATTCACAGGGTTCTCCTTTTATTCTCAATTCAATAAAGCAAAGAAGGAAAGACACACATGGACTGCCAATGCTCTGCTGCCGCCCCGTGTGGGAGTGAAGAAAGAGTGAGCCAAAGGTGAATGCAGTCCTTATATACTGTGTGACAGGTGAGTGCAATTAAGGACAAGCACCACACCCAATTAAAGGTGAGAGAACTAAACAAGGTGCACCTGGTGAAGTGAGTGGGTGTGCGGGGATATGCTAAAAGGTGAGTCTTTTCAACAAAGACCATCACTGGATTCAGGCCAACCAACAGCAGGGGAGCTGAGGGAGGTGAGGATAGAGCTAACGAGTTGAATCTGTTTTTCAATAGATTCGACACCACAGTGTCTGCTCACACCCCTACAACCTCACCTGTAGTCAGCCTGGAACCCAGAGCCACACCACTGTGCCAGCCTCTCTCTTCCCATAGCACTGTTGCCTCCTGTGGGATTCCTGACACCCCTCCCCCACCCATCACCTTCACTCAATACCAGGTTGAGAGGCAAATGAGGAGACTTCACTCAGGCAAGTCTGCTGGACCAGACGGAGTGAGTCCCCGCGTCCTCAAGGCTTGTGCCCCCCAGTTGTGTGGAATCTTTCATAAACTGTTTATGCTGAGTTTGAGCCTGCAAAGCGTCCCAGTGATGTGGAAAACATCATGCCTCGTCCCTATTCCAAAGACGCCACGCCCCAGTGGCCCCCAGGATTACAGGCCCGTGGCACTGACCTCCCACATCATGAAGACTTTGGAAAGGCTCATCCTGGACCAGCTGCGACCCATTGTAAGACCACATCTGGATCCCCTGCAATTTGCCTATCAGCCTCGTCTCGGAACTGAGGACGCCATCATCTACCTGCTCGATCGTGTCTACACCCACCTGGACCAGCCGGCGAGCACTGTGAGGGTCATGTTTTTTGACTTTTCCAGTGCTTTCAACACCATCAGGCCGACCCTCCTGGGTGATAAGTTAACAGCAATGCAGGTGGATGCTTCACTGGTGTCCTGGATTGTTGATTACCTGACAGGAAGACCACAATATGTACGTCTTCCACAGTATGTGTCTGACAAGGTGATCAGCAACACAGGGGCACCACAGGGGACTGTCCTCTCCCCCTTCCTCTTCACCCTCTACACCACAGACTTCAGCCACTGCACAGAAACCTGCCATCTTCAGAAGTTTTCTGATGACTCAGCGGTGGTTGGATGCATCAACAGGGATGATGAGACAGAGTACCGGGCTGTGGTCGACTCCTTTGTCACGTGGTGTGAGCAGAATCATCTGCAGCTCAACGTGGCAAAGACCAAGGAATTAATAGTGGACTTCAGGAAGACCAGGAAACACTTGACCCCTGTTTCAATCCAGGGGGTCAGTGTTGACATTGTGGAGGACTATAAATACCTTGGAGTACACATTGACAATAAACTGAACTGGACAAAAAACACCACAGCACTTTACAGAAAGGGCCAGAGTCGTCTCTATTTTTTGAGGCGACTGAGGTCCTTCAACATCTGCCAGAAAATGCTCAGGATTTTCTATGAGTCTGTTGTGGCCAGTGCGATCCTCTATGCTGTTGCATGCTGGGGGAGCAGGCTGAGGGTCGCTGATGCCAACAGACTCGATAAACTGATCCGTAAGGCCAGTAATGTTGTGGGGATGGAGCTGGACTCCCTCAAGGTGGTGTCGGAGAGGCGGATGTTGTCCAAAATAAAGACAATGTTGGATAACACCTCCCACCCACTCCATGACATGCTGGTCAGTCACAGGAGCACGTTCAGTGAGAGACTGAGAGTACCAAAAAGCACCACTGAACGACACAGGAAATCATTCTTGCCTGTGGCCATCTCCCTCTATAACTTATCCACTTAACACACACATGTTTCTTTTTCTTTCTTTTTCTTTTTTAGCTATTTATTAATAAACGACTTATGTATATATATGCCTGTATATATTGTACTATTCTTAGTTAGTGTATTGTCTGTCTTGTTAATGTCTGTTTATTATGGAGCACTGTAACAAAAAAATAATAATTTCCCCTAGGGATAAATAAAGTATTCTGATTCTGATTCTGATTCTGAGGTTGATGTTTGTGCCCTATCCCAGTTTGATAGAGGTCACACACCATTTTTAGAATACATACAGTGCTGTGAACAAGTATTTGCCCTCTTTCTGATTTCTTTTTCTTCTGTGTGTGTGTATTTGTCACACTTTCAGATCTTTTTCAGCTCATCAAACAAATTAACATTAGACTAAGATAACCAGAGTAAATACAAAATGCACTTTTTAGATCATGATCTCATTTATTGAGTGGAAAAAAAAGCTATCCATGCTTGGTTCTATGTGAAAAAGGTCATTTGAAACCTAATAACTGGTTGTGCCAGTCCTGGCAGCAAGACCTATAATCAAGCAATCATTTTGATAATTGGCAATGAGTCTTTCACATCAGTGTGGAGAAATGTTCGCCTACCTTCTTTGCAGAATTGTTTTAATTCAGCCAAATTCAGGGAACGAACTGAGCGGACATACTTTGTCTGGATTTTCTGGTAGAAAGCAGAATTCATGGTTTCATCACTTACTGGAAGTTGTCCAAGTCCTGAAGCGGCAAAGCACCCCCATACCATCACACTACCACCACCATGTTTGACTGTTGGTATGATGTTCCTTTATGGAAAAGCTTCAGCTTTTGTCTCATTAGTCCACAGTTTCCTAAAACTCTTGAGGATCGTCAAGATGTTTTTTGGCAAATTTTGGCAGTCGAGCCTTTATGTTCCTTTTGGTCAGCAGTGGTTTCCTCTTTAGAGGTCTCTCGTGGATGCCATTTTTCCAGTTTCTTTCTTATTGTTGAATCATGAACTCTGACCTTAACTAGGGCAAGTGAGACCTGCAGGTCTTTACATGTTCTGGGTTCTTTTGTGACCTTCTGAATAAGTCGTTAGTGTCCTCTTGGAGCAATTTTGGTCATGGCTCCTGGGAAGGTTCGTCACTATTCCAGGTTTTCTCACTGTTGTTCACTGGAGTCTTTAGAAAAGCTTTAGAAATGACCCCAACCCTTCCAGACTGATAGATGTCAATGACTTTGTTTCTCATCTGTTGAGTTTCTTTAGACCGCGGCATGATGTGCCAGCTTCACTTTGTCAGACAGGTTCTGTTTTATTGATTTTTTGATTCATGATATCTGGCAGTAATCAGGCCTGAGTGTGAATAGTGACATTAAATTAAGCTTTTCAAAAAACACACAAAAAGATGGTTAATCACAGTTAATTTACGATTTACAAAAGTAAGCGTTAACGACTTTTTTACAGCACTGTATACAGCCAAACTGGCAATCTCAGCAGCAGTTTGGCTACTAAAGTAAACTGCATGATATAAGATATTTTGTGCATCTGTCACTTTCCAGGAACAGTGATCAGACAGAGTTAAACTGAAACCAGCTATATATGTGCAAACAGCTTCTTCTGAATGGGACAAAAGCAGAGAGGAAATGCCTGTGTGTGCGTGTCTGCATGTTTATATGTGTGTGTCACTTTGGCAGCTGGGACAAACTGCTATCAGTCAGCACAGCGGACACTGAAATACCTCCACCAGGACCTCCAGCCTCTCGTTTTGATTTGAGATATTCGGAATCTGCTCATCCTCTCAGGAACTCGCGTTCAAAGCTCTTTTTTACTCTTATCTTGGATTTCTTTATGGTTTTGTGCGGATTTATGATGGGGAATTAAAATGGTGAGGAAGAAAAAGCTGCTGGTGTTTGAGTAAGTATTACTCTTGGACGCTTTTTCTCTTTAAAATGTTTGCTCAGTGTTGCCTATTTGGTCTGTAACCTTGATTTAGTTATTACAATATACTTCTGTCACATGACTTTATACATGTATGTTTCTGTATTTGCGGCAGCTCTCAGATGCTGATGCGGTTTTGATTTGGTGGAAAATGTATGGGCACTTATTTTCAATGTGGCTTGGGCACCATGCATTAATAATGAGATGGATATAGGAGCTGCTCTCCCAGGCAGATATTGATTTCATGCCATCCAAGTGAAATTTTAATCAACATTAAACTCTGACTTTGGGAAATATTCATACTGTAATTGTTATCGTCCATGATCTGTGGCGATTCAGTTCAGGAAAAAAAAAATAAGAGAGAGAGGGAATTAAAGACATGAAATGACAGGTGAAATATTTTTTTCCTGTGTGAAATAACCTGAGCTCAAACTATTTTCTGTCAGCTTCCCTTTTGTGCTGCTGCTATTGTGGCAGCACAGATGAAACAAGAGCTCATGTGCGTATTGTCTGTGTGTGAGCTGGTGTGTATTGTACGTGCGTGTATGTATGGGTGACCTTTACATTGTGTTTTATCTAGCATTTTCTTGCTCTGGGAATTTTGTTATTTTCCCTTTTGAATCTTATCAGACTAGGAAAGGAAAGTGGAATTTCTCCATTTCTTGGTGTAAAAGCACTTTGTATTTATCAGCTGAATTGAAAGGATTTTCTCTCTGTTCTTCCTCTCTTCTTAGAATTTGTGGAAGCATGATGTGGGATGGATAAACAACTACAAAACTCTAATGTAAGTTTGCTGGATAATGTGCGTTAGCCATGTGTGTTTTGGCGATTGAATGACAGCAGAGAGTGATACACATGTGAGTGAGCGGTCACTCTGGCAGCAGTTTTCCTTATCAGTAATAATTATATAATCCGTAATCATGTAGCAGCGATAAGGTTGCTTCACATTTTGCAAGTGTGTTACAGATTTCACATTTTCTAAAATGACAAATATTCTATCAACTAAATATTTCTGTTATGTTTGTTATTTAAATGTCCTTTTAAGCATGTATGTCTCTCTGTGGCTCTCTGTGTAGATGGCGTCTAATGAGCCGGACCTTCCTGCCCTCTCCGGTGACCCCCAGCCTGGTGACCTCATTGAGATTTTCAGACCAGCCTATCAGCACTGGGCTCTCTACCTGGGAGATGGTTACATCATCAACTTAACTCCTGTTGGTCAGTAAAAGGGTTTTTTTTTTTTTTTTGTCTGTCCCATTTGGTTCTTTAGCCGTCAGAATTGTTGTCTGAAGACCAACAAGGATACCAAATGGATTTATTCTGCCAAATGGATCATCATGGCATTGCCGTATTGGTCCATTTGATCAAACTTTGTTGTTATTATTTATTTTATTTTCAGTTGTTACAGATGGGACAGATGGGACAGACATGACTGGGGGATAGGAAAGGGAGAAAGAAAGAGAGGAAGGAAAAGAAAAACAGAAGGGAAAAGGGACAGTGAGAAAGGGCACTTACAAAGACAAAGGGAAAGAAAAAAAAAATCTCCTGGATCACCTGTTGAGAGAAAAAGAAGAGAAGACAAGCAAAAAAAACCCAAACAAAAACAAAGCAACATACTAAACACAACACCATCACGTTAATCTAGCTAAGTGTGAACAGCTGTAAATACTAAATATAGTAAAAGGGTTTCTAACATAAAACTTGCAGCTATCCTCACAAATCAGACATAAACCCGCTTTATATTATGTTTTAGACTGAGGTTAAAAGGCTCACATTACAAACTACATCCTGATCTTTATTTAAATTAAATAATTCAAATTCATTTTAGCTTTGTTTATTTCACTAAGACCTGGGCACTTCATAACTCCTGACAATGTCGTTTATCAAATAATTGAAGGAAGAGTGAAAGGAGGTTAAAAATGAATACAATACAACTTTGTTGACCTGTTAAACTGAAATACCCACTCTGACACCACTGTGCAGTGACTAAATACATACAGTCCTGTGAAAAACTCCATCTGTCAGTAACGTGTAAACAAATTCAGGTATGAAAATACTGATAAATCACTGATTTGTGCATGAAATGTTTGTATCCATGAATCATGCACACATTTTTGTGTATGCACTGTTAGCAAGTGAGGGCCATTGTTCCATTGCGGCATAACTGAGAGTTACAAACTGTCTAAATTCTTTCATCTTTAATAAAATGATCAGCGTTGCTGCTTTACCAGTTGTAACAATTCAGTTTAACATCCAGGCAGAACAGAATTTATGAAATTTAACTGAGTTTGAAGTTAGCAGGAAGTTAGCTCGCCAGTTTCCACCTAAACATGATATAGCATGTTCTGACTGAGAGATTTTTGAAAAAATGAAAACGTACAGCTCAGTTGTTCTCCTGACTGAAGTTTGGTTCGTTTACAGCATCCTGTGATTGCATTTGTCCCTAACCATCGGGAACCCTCATGTTAACTTTTATCGAGTGGAAAAAAGTTAGCGTTCATCCTCTAGCTTCACTGTGCTAATGTGTTTATATCTGGTCTTTAAGTCTGGCATCATTAACCTTAGCCTACAGAAGAGTCTTTTTTCTCTTCCCTTTGACAATTTAAATGAAAATCATCTCCTCCTTTCCCACAGATGAGAGCCAGGCAGCCGCCATGTCCAGTGTGAAGTCTGTCTTCAGCAGGAAGGCAGTGGTACGCATGCAGCTACTGAAGGAGGTGGTGGGAAGTGACTCCTACCGTGTCAACAACAAGTATGACCACAACCACACACCCCTCCCTGTCTGTGAAATCATCCAGCGGGCACAAGTCCTCATTGGCCAGGAGGTCTCTTATGACTTGCTGGGGAGCAACTGCGAGCACTTCGTTACCCTTCTTCGTTATGGGGAGGGGGTGTCTGAGCAGGTCTCTCAGTGTTTGTTCTGCTTCTGTCTGGTGTGTCACTAAAAGCGACTAATAAATCCGAAACATTGGCCCTGTCATAGTCTCACATTGTCAGACATTTAAAAACATTGACCAAAGTGGCAAATCAGAGTGAACCTTAACATCAGGGATTTATCCATCCCAGGGCTCTACTATACCACTAAAATGAAAACATGATACTTTGTCCCAAAATATAATTCATAATTCTATTTTTCACCCACATATAATCTTATAATTGCTTTAATTATGACCATGGTCTGTATTGAAAACAACGACATCCAAATCTACTTTAAAGCTATGTTTAAGAGCCAAATACTTCCTGCCAAAGCCTTAATCTTTACACAACAAATCAGCTTTGAATTAAATAATCAGCTCAAAACAGTTTACGGGAAAAAAAGGTTTACTGTAAATAAATGTGGTGCTTGTTGTGGTGGTTTGCCTGCTTCCTCTTATAAGTTAGACAAATCTGAATTACAGACTAATGAGTTAGTCCTGTTAAGTTTGGAATCATGCTGTATTGTGAATATGCAATAAAATCAATCAGCCTCTGCTGCTCCTATTCTAACCCGCAATCCACGCCCTGCCCCTCCTTCTTGTCTCCACAGGCTTCACGAGCCATTGGGGCCATCGGTTTGGTGACGGCAGCAGCCAGTGCCTTCTCTGTCCTGGGACTGATCAACACACGGTCCAGAAACAGGCCTTTCTGACAGCTGTCGTCTTCACTGAAGTGTTTTCCCTAAATTCATTTGGCTGTGATAAAAAATAACAAAATAAACATTGATAAAGATTTAAAAAATGATGTTATGTTTATTAACAAACCCCATATACTATTACAATATGGCCGCAGTTGTTTGTTGATCCAGTCTTTGTTGTAGGCAGGAGTTGTGAATTATTTGACCAAATAATTTTTTTTAACCCATGGAGCATTAATCATAGTTTGATTAGTTAGGTTAGGTTAATTGGTGAATCTAAATTGCCTGTAGGTGTGAATAGTTGTCTGTCTCTTTGCGACAGATGGGTGACCTGTCCAGGGTGTACCCCGCTCCTTGCCCTATAGCAGCTGGGATTAGCTCCTGAAGAGATGGATGGACAGAAATGTATCATCACCTTTCTCCAAAAGTTGAATCTGTTCATCTGGACGTTTCTCCCACAAAACGCTACGTCCAGATGAACAGATTCAACTTTTGGAGATTTACTTTCCTGGATGATTGAGAATGCATCAAGACATATCATCACCTTTGTAACTGAAAAACTATAAGCACGCCGGACACCAGTATAGGCCAGAGTAAATACTGTAGATCCCTGTTTTCTGTAATTTCAGCAAACCAAGCATGGTGTGTTATTTTCACATAATTAATTTTTGATCTGTAAAGAGTGATGCCATTAGATGAAAGCAAATAATGGGTAATGGAGAGTTGTTGAATGAATTAATTACAGTCTTATTTTACGTTGCTCAGACTGCCATGGTAAATGGTAAATGGCCTGTATTTGTATAGCACTTTACTTAGTCCCTAAGGACCCCAAAGCGCTTTACACATCCAGTCATCCACCCACAGCTGCCCTGGGGCGCACTGACAGAGGTGAGGCTGCCGGACACTGGCGCCCTCTGACCACCACCAGTGGGCAACAGATGAAGTGTCTCGCCCAAGGACACAACAACCGAGACTGTCGGAGTCAGGGCTCGAACCGGCAACCTTCTGATTACAAGACGAACTGCCAACTCTTGAGCATGACAAGAACAGTCCTTCTCCCTCAATAGCAATTCATAAACATGAGCTATTTTTGTGTGTCCATATAACTGGATAGATTTATAGCAGCAACAGCATTAATTAAAGCTGCAAGCAGCGTTATGAGGGCCCTCGCACCCGGGCGCGTCGAGCCACGCCCAACTCCTACAACCAGCACGTCCGATCTGATGTCAGATTGATGGAATTCATGCATTTAACCACCAGCTAACATTTCATCTCATTCAGTCATGATTATAGTCGTCCCACTAGGTGGCGCTCTAACCATTACTGACAAATGGCATAATAAACATTTCCGAGGTCGAGTCTCATCATGCCTGCGACCTTTGGGAGAGATTGGACATTGTGTTTTGGAGTGACAGCAGATTACTGCTTTTTGGCGAGTGATTGAAACTCCACGTGCCACCATGACCATCCCGTTTCCCTGAACGTGGAAACCTTCGCAATTTAACATCACAAAGGTCTTTAGATTACACACACTGGAGATCGCCTCAATCTGATGAAATCCCTTGGAGGAGTTCGTCAAAGTATGAGGCCTGAAAAGAAGGGAAATTGTCGCCAAAATTACACATTAATTTCAAAATGTCTGACTTCCTGTTGGATTTGGGATATTGCTCCAAGAGACTTTTTTGTACATCTTGATATCTTCCATAAGCTTACCAGGTTTCAGACTCATACATAAAACACAGAGCAGGGGCTGTTGATTTGAAATTTTGTAGGGGGCGCTGTGGAGCCATTTTGCGCTATTCAATGAAAATGGTAAAATAACAAGAAAGCGCTCATCACATTGGAGGTATGCGCCAAATTTCAAGACATTTTAAACTTTCCAAGCCCCTCAGAAGCCACTTCAATGGTCATGGTGAACAGCGTTACCACCAGGGTGCGCCGTTCAGTTTAAAGTCACACTTTTCTCACTGAAGCATCATGAGGGACTGATGGTGATATTCACCACGTTTCAGGTGGCCAGGATGAACCTGTGAAAATCAGTACAACAAAATGAAAGACATGACATTTCCTGCTGCCACTAGGTGGCGCTCCTCGTATTCCTGACAATGGGCACATCAATCTGTTCAGGGCGGGTCTGACATCATGCCTGTAAAGTCTGGTTCTGATCAGACTGGATTTCATTGAGTTACACTAATTTGTTTCTTCATGGCGAGACCTCAATGTTCGCCATGCTGCTGGGGTCACACCCTTTCGCGAAAACTCACAGTTTTCACTGTAAGCCAAGACCAACTCCTTAAGGCTTTCCTGGAGAAATTTGAGGCTGCAGATGTCACCCATCACAATACTGTACACCAAAGTGTAAAACATGACATTTCCTGTTGCCCCTAGGTGGCGCTGTCCCTGGTGTCAAATATGGCACTTGAAATATGTTCAGGGGTGGAGCCTTATCATATGTGTGCTCTTTGGTCCAGGTCGGACCATGTATGAGGGAATGAGAGACAATAAAATTTTCATGGCGAGTCATCGAAATTCGCCGTGGCGCCACGGCCTCACAGTATCGCGAAAACTCAAAAGCTCCGCAATTTAACATGGCCCAGGTGTGTAGTTGAGACTGACCAAATATGAAGCTTATACGACCAAATCCCAAGGAGGAGTTCGAAAAAGTTCGAGGCATGGAAATGGCAAAATTAGAGCCAAAATGTGACCTTCAATCCAAAATGGCGGACTTCCTGTAGGGTTTGCGTCAATGGGCCCATAGACTTTTTTGTTCGTCTTGGCATGATACACATGTGTGCCAGATTTCATACATGTAGCTCCTACGATGTGTTCGTAGGGCTGCATTTAACAAGGCATAGGTGGCGCTCTAGAGCCATTTCCCAATGCTGATATGTAAAACCATTGAAATACAAAATTTTTCACCAGGCCTGGCATGTGTGCAAAATTTCATGAGTTTTCGAGCATGTTAAAGCCCTCAAAAAGGCAATTCATTTCAATGAAAAATAATAATAATAATAATAATAATTAAAGCTGCAAGCAGCGTTATGAGGGCCCTCGCACCCCGGCACGTCGGGCCACACCCAACACCTACAACCAGCACGTCCGATCTGATGTCACATTGATGGAATTCATGCCTAGAACCACCAGCTAACGATTCATCTCATTCAATCATTATTATAGTCGTCCCACTAGGTGGCGCTCTAACCATTACTGACAAATGGGATAACAAACATTTCCGACCTTGAGTCTCATCACGCCTGCGAACTTTGGGAGAGATTGGACATTGTGTTTTTGAGTGACAGCAGATTACTGCTTTTTGGCGAGTGATTGAAACTCCACGTGCCGCCATGGCCACCCCGTTTCCCTGAACGTAAAAAGCTTCGCAATTTAACATCACAAAGGTCTTTAGATTCCACACACAGGAGATCGGGTTAATCTGATGAAATCCCTTGGAGGAGTTCGTCAAAGTATGAGGCCTGAAAAGAGGCGAAAAAGTGGCTAAAATTACACCTTAATTTAAAAATGGCTGACTTCCTGTTGGATTTGGGATATTGCTCCAAGAGACTTTTTTGTACATCTTGATATCCTCCATAAGCTTACCAGGTTTCAGACTTATAAATAAAACACAGAGCAGGGGCTGATGTTTTGAAATTTTGTAGGGGGCGCTGTGGAGCCATTTTGCACTATTCAAGGAAAATGATCACATAACAACAAAGCCCTCATCACATTGGAGGTTTGGGCCAAATTCCAAGACTTTTTAAAATTTCCAAGCCCCTCAAAAGCCACTTCGTCTTTCATGGTGAACCGCGTTGCCACCAGGGTGCGCCGTTCAGTTTAAAGTCACAATTTTCGCACAGAAGCATCATGAAGGACTGATGGTGATACTCACCGCTTTTCAGGTGGCCACGATGAACCTGTGAAAATCAGTAAAACAAAATGAAAGACATGACATTTCCTGGTGCCACTAGGTGGCGCTCTACGTATTCCTGACAATGGGCACATCAATCTGTTCAGGGCGGGTCTGACATCATGTCTGTAAAATCTGGTACTGATCAGATTGGATTTCATTGACTTACACTAATTTGTTTCTTCATGGCGAGACCTCAATGTTCGCCATGCTGCTGGGGTCACACCCTTCAGCGAAAACTCACAGTTTTCTCTGTAACCCAAGACCAACTCCTTAAGGCTTTCCTGGAGAAATTTGAGGCTGCAGATGTCACCCATTACAATACTGTACCCCAAAGTGTAAAACATGACATTTCCTGTTCCCACTAGGTGGCGCTCTCCCTGATGTCAAATATGGCAGTTGAAATATGTTCAGGGGTGGAGCCTTATCATATGTGTCCACTTTGGTCAAGGTCGGACAATGTATGACAGAAAGAGAGGCAATAAGATTTTCATGGCGAGTCATCGAAATTCGCCGTGGCGCCACGGCCTCACCGTATCCCGAAAACTCAAAAGCTCCGCAATTTAACATGGCCCAGGTGTGTAGTTGACACTGACCAAATATGAAGCTTGTACGATGAAATTCCAATGAGGAGTTCGCAAAAGTTCGAGGCATGGAAATGGCAAAATTAGAGCCAAAATGTCACGTTCACTTCCAAATGGCGGACTTCCTGTTGGGTTTGCGTCAATGGTCCCACAGACTTTTTTGTTCGTCTTGGCATGATACACATGTGTGCCAAATTTCATACATGTAGCTAAAACGATGTGTTTGTAGGGCTGCATTTAACAAGGCATAGGTGGCGCTACAGAGCCATTTCCCAGTGCTCATATGTAAAACCATTAAAATACAAAATTTTTCACCAGACCTGGCATGTGTGCAAAATTCCAAGAGTTTTCGAGCATGTTAAAGCCCTCAAAAAGGCCCTTCTTTTGCCTGAATAATAATAATAATAATAATAATAATAATAATAAGAAACGGAGCAGATACAATAGGGCCTTCGCACTCTCAGTGCTCGGGCCCTAATAATAATAAACAGAGCAGATACAATAGGGCCTTCGCACTCTCGGTGCTCGGGCCCTAATAATAATAATAATGAATGCATTTTATTTAAGATATCGTAGTAATGTGTTGTTAACAGCAGGTGGCGGAACATGCGCGAAACTAACAAACAAATCCGAAGAAGAAGAAGAAGAAGTGTGACGTCGTAGTCCTGCGCCGGCACGTGTACACGTGCTGTTTTCATAGGCAGAGGGGTGTTTTGAGTGTGTGACATATCTGTGTGTTAAGGTCCGGCGTAAAAGTAAAGCAGCAAATATGGGGAAGAAACTTAAGGTCGGAAAGACCCGGAAAGATAAATTCTACCACCTGGCCAAAGAAACAGGTAGAGTACCGGAAAACAACACGAGCTCGAGACTGTCGTGATATTAGCATTAGCAGGCTGAAGCTCCGATCGATATAAAGTTGTGGGTTGCAGACTTTTGGCAATCTTTTAAATCTCCTTTTTTTGTGTAATTTTTAGGTTATCGCTCTCGTTCCTCCTTCAAATTGATCCAGCTTAACCGTAAGTTCCAGTTTCTGCAGAAAGCCCGAGCTCTGGTGGATCTGTGCGCTGCACCTGGAGGGTGGTAAGCATCCCGTCACCAGACATGCCGTCGTGTGTGGTAACAAAAGGAAAAGAAGTAAACCCTCTGGGGGGAAGCTGGCCAGTAGACCACTTTGCAGTCTTTGGTCATTCGCTTCTGTCACATGTGAACGGTCACCAAAGGTCTTTGTTATAACAAGTGGCAGCTGAGTCAGGGACAGAGAGAAGAGAAAAGAGCGACCACGTTGACAGAAGTGTCAGGGGGAGAAAGTCAGTGAAGAGGAGCTGACTGGTGATTGTACAGTTGCAGTTTGTGTAAAGTTGCATTAACTTAGGACCGTGTGTGACCAAGCTTGACCTCCTCTCTAGTGAGCACGACTCTGGCTCACTATAATCACAGACTTTCTTTTGCTGTGATTACAAGATAAAATCCACGAGCCTTACAGAAATGACAATACGGTACAATATGTAATGACGGAAGTGAAAAACGGATAAATGAGTGATTTGTACTATGCAAAATAATTAAAGTTGAATTCAAAATCTCCTTTTCCAGGTTGCAGGTAGCGTCTAAGTTTATGCCTGTTTCAAGTCTGATTATCGGTGAGTACAAATTTCTCCAATGATAAATGGCTCTGTTTCTGTTATGCTTCTAAAGCAGCTGTAATGCGTGTGGCAATACTTCCCCGTAAGAGTGGTTTCTTCTTCTCAGGTGTTGACTTGGTCCCCATTAAACCCATCCCCAACGTGGTGACACTTCAAGAAGACATCACCACTGAGAAATGCAGACAGGTGAGAAAGCTGCTGCTGTTCACAGCATCACTGAAGAAACATAAAATCAGAGATGATATTTCAACAGTAGAGATGTGGACAGCCAACGCTGTGTTTGTGACATGGTTTTAACTGATGAGACACTCTTTCCGTTGTACAGGCTCTCAGAAAGGAGCTTCAGACTTGGAAAGTGGATGTTGTGTTAAACGATGGAGCCCCAAATGTGGGAGCTAACTGGCAGCACGATGCCTTTTCCCAAGGTGAGTCAAGAGAAAAAAACGTCTAGAGATCAGACTGCAGTAAAACAGCATTCGCACAATATGTCCAAAAATTATTTAATTTGGTTGATAAGGATTGTAAGGGGTTCTTTTTTGATACATCCTTACCACTCTTTGATTTTGTGTCTCTGTTGTGCCTAAACTACTTAAGTTCATGTCCATTTTCCACAGTATTTGGTATTTAAATCTAATTTTGAAATCCTCCCTTTTTCACCCACAGCTCACCTGACTCTCATGGCTCTGAAGTTGGCCTGTGAGTTTCTTACCAAAGGAGGCACCTTTGTCACCAAGGTGTTTCGTTCCAAAGACTACCAGCCTCTGCTCTGGATCTTCCAGCAGTTCTTCAAGAAGGTGCAGGCCACCAAACCGCAGGCATCCAGGAATGAGTCTGCTGAGATCTTTGTCATCTGTCAGGGTCGGTGTCATTATTTCATTTGCTTTTTGAAGACAATAAATAATGACCTTAATTTTGACCTTGTTCTTGACTAAACCTCACCTAAACCTCCCCCATTGTCATCATCAGGTTTTGTTGCCCCGGACAAAATCGACAGCAAGTTCTTTGACCCCAAGTATGCATTCAAAGAGGTGGAGGTGCAGGCCAAAACTGTGAAGGAGCTGATCCCTGTAAAGAAGCCAAAGGCATGTATACTGACAAGTGTTTGGTCACAATAAGCATGTCAGATCTGGCTGTGATTGCCTGGTATGAAATTTTTAGCTTTTAAACACTTTGTTTTATTTATCAGTCACAAGGTTTAAGACTTACTTTAAGTCACATTTGAGCCCAGAAATGAACCATCAGTGATGAAGCAGCTCTTCTTCTGTTGCAGGCGGAGGGATATACAGATGGAGATCTGACGCTCTACCACAGTTTCACGGTGACCGATTTTCTGAAAGCTGAGAACCCAGTCGACTTTCTGGGAAAAGCCAGTGAGGTGAGCTTTTTTTTGTTTGTGTGTGTGTTTGGGGGGGGGGGGGACAGTCCTGTTAAGAATAAGAAGAAAACTCGTGCTTTTCTTGCTCTGTCTCATTCAGATCACCTTCAACAATCCTGATCTGGAGTTTCACTCAGCAACCAGCAATGAAATAAAGGAGTGTTGTCGTGACATCAAAGTCCTGGGCCGCAAAGAACTCCGGTGAGCTTTTCCATCTCTCACTCGCCATGTTTGTGCTTTAGTAAGCTGCTGCTACTTTACTGTGCTTGCACATCACATACATCAGATGGTGTGAGAACGTGTTGTAGCATGAAGTGCTGTTAACACGGGCCGTGTTTGCATGTCTTTTCTCACGTTTGCAGCCTGCTGCTGAACTGGAGGTCCAAGCTGAGGAGATACCTAGCTAAGAAACTGAAAGATGAGGCTAAGCAGCTCGACCAGGAGATCAGGTTTAAAAAAAAAAAAGAAAAAGAAAAGAAAAAGCAATTTAAATATTAAATCTTTGTTAAAGTGTGTCACACATAAATCATCTCTACATTGTTTTTAGCTTAAGCTCGGATGAAGAAAGGAGCGATTCAGAGGAAGAAGCAGGAAAGAAGGAGGATGAAGAGGAGGAGGGTGAGGACAACGAGGAGGAAGAAATGGTGAAAAAGCTGACAGAGCTGAAAGCTGAGGAGGTGGCTGAGCTCAAACGGTATGAACCGCTTTAGTTTTGTGTTTTCGGTGAGATTAAATCCTCATCTTTCCTACTTTGTCTTGATAGGTGCATCTCGCCTAAAGAGAAGCAACACTTTACTTTTAGTTTCACCTCTCTTAGCTTTTACCACGGATGCAGTTGTAGGGGCAAACCAAGAAACTCTCTTGCTGATTTGGCAGGAAGAAGAGGAAACTGCTGAAGGAGCAGCGGAAGCAGAGAGAGAGAGTGGAGCTGAAGATGGATCTACCGGGTGTGTCCATCGCCTCCACTGAGGACTCGTCCTTGTTCTCTCTCGTCTCCATCAAGAAGAAAAAGGTAAACGTCACACGCTGCTTCCCAAAAGCACCAAAACTCAAGATCAGAATACCGCTGAGTTCAAGTACCACGAGCTTTATCACTGAGAAGTGGCTTCATGTTAATTTCTTGGTCCCTCAGGTGCTTGCTGACATATCAAAGGGGGACATGCAGACAGCGGACACTCTGGTAGATGAAGACGATGATTTTCACCTCTCCGATGAAGATGGCGATGATGCAGATAAAATGTCACTGGCATCTGATTTGGATGACGAGGATCTGGAAGAGGTGGAACGGCGACAAAAGGAGCTGGAAAAGAAAGCACCAAAAAAGAAGTAAGAGGCCATTCAGAGCAAAAGCACTCTGAGGTACTGGTGATGTGGTGCCTGGCTCTGTAGGAGTTCTCTTTAGAAAGGTGTTAAGCACTGAATAGCATGTATGCATGTTCAGTGAGTACAAATGATTATTTTTTTTTTTTTAGCAGAGTTGGTCTCAAACTAGACTGATTTACTAGAATTGTTATTGTCATTTCACAAGGTTGATGCTTACTGTTTTTCCCTGGAAGCTTAAGTCTGTTTATTTATTTTTTTACCAGAAAGAATGCCCAACCTTTCTAGAAGAGCTTCAAGTTCACGATTCATTTCTGTGGTTTTTCAGAGTAAAGTTTACCAACCAAGAGGAGGAGGAGGAGGATGAAGAGCAGGATGGTGGCTTGGTGGTGGAGCTAGAGGGAAAAGATGAGAAGATGGAGCGACAGGCCGACCTGTGGTTCAGCAAGGTATGTGTTTGACTCATAACGCAACATCTAAAGCTCAGGTATTCTTCTGATGCACCTTTCACTGTGTGATGTGGCACCTGCTTCCTACTTTATTGCTGATCTTTCACGGTGCTTTGTGTGTAAATGTGCTGATGTTGTACCCGTAGGGCATCTTCTCTGAGATCGGCCTCGAAGGAGATGCAGAGAGCGAGCTCAAACAGACAGAGTGGCTCCGGACTAAACAGTCAGGTGTGAAGTGTTTCTCCTCCTCGTGTTCATGTCTTCACACTCACACGTTCACATACATGTTATTTTTCACAGCTTTAAATGAAATTGTGTTTGTGAGGGGCTAGTAGCTATCCTTGTATGTATTCTTACTTCTAGGAAAAGGCAAAAAGAGGAAAGCTGAGGAAGACATAGAGGAGGAGGAGGAGGAGCAGCAAGAAGCTGCTCTGCCAGAGGAGGAAAAGGCGGGACCGTCACTGGAAGCTGGAGAGGAGAGTGACAGTGACTCGGATGACAGCAGCGATGATGAAACGTAAAAGCTCATTAAGTGTGGCTCTCTTTAGCCCAGTGTGTTACATAATTAATAAGCTTACTTTGATCGCCTAACTGAAAAGAAATCTGCAATATTTCCAAGTTCTCAAAACTGTTCTTAACAGCAGATGAACTAATGCTAATATACAGGTAACATGTTCATCGGTTTCCTTTTAGGGAGATTACCAGAATGAAGCAGGCCCGGGGGGCTGGTGGAGTATCAGTAGAGGTCGAAGATGACAACGACTTCCAGGTTGTTCCTGTCGAAAGTACCAGTGAGTATGACAGTGAGGTCGTCAGCATCCCCAAACACTTCTTGTCATCATCTAAATGTCACATATAGACATTTCTTTATTTATGCACAGAACAATTGACAGAGCTCATCTTATGGCCTATGTTTGAAGCCCTGCAAAGAAACTATGCTTTTGCCAGGCATCACATAATTCTCCAATCTTCTAAATTGTTTGCTTGTCAGTTTTCGAGTGCTGAAACTCTTCCTCAGTGCATCTTTGCACTCAGTGGTGAACCTTTAGTCTGCCATCTTCAGGAAGAGTCAGTCAGTTTTCATGCTTGGTGAGCGCCCCCTGTTGCACGGTGCTGCGTGCTGGCACCCATCCATTTTGGTGTTGCACCTCTCAACTCTTTTGTAACCTGAAGTATTGCACTGCTGCTGCCACAGCTGGGTTGAAAACTCATTTGAATAACCCGCATGGTTTCCAATAAAAGTGCTCTTAAGTTAAATAACATGCACCATTGCATCTCAGCAATATTTGATATGTCTATATGTCCTATCTCATGCTTTAGAGCTTATATTCTGTTTTTAGCCTGTGTGTGTGTTTGTGTGTGTAACTCTGGATGACTGACTGTTTCTTTAGGTAAGAAAGCTAGAATCCTGAGTCCAGAAGGCCTGGCACTCGGCGCTCAGATCGCTACATCTAAGAAGAGGGCAAGGGACCTGGTGGACAGCTCCTTCCACAGGTGTGTGCTTTGGATCTTTTTTCCATTACAATCCAGAACTAGCAAATGTGCATGGTTGTCATCATAGCAATGCTGCTGAGCGTCCTGTGACACGAACGCTATAACAAAGGTGGATGTCAAAGTGTTGATACACTTGGGAGGGCTGTTCTATATGATGAAATATGTTGGATGACGACATGAAAATATCTGTGGCTTCATGTTACGCGCTATTGTTTGTTTCGTGGTGTCACAAAAAACCCCGTATACGGCAGTATCTTGTTTTTCTCTTCTACCACCTACGCAAGAATCACGTGAAGGAGTGTGGAGAGGGTTTATGGATGAGAAGAAAAGAGCCGTCAGGTGGTCAAAAGAAACCTTAGGCTCAAATGTTAGAACAGGCTTTTCCCTGCAGCACGCCGTGTAATAAATACTCAAGAAGAAAATGGTGGCCGTTACAACTTATGTCTAAAAAAAATATAGTTTTATGTATCGGTCAAAACACTCGACTCCAGGTGCACGACGCCCACACTTCACACAGGTCGAGTTGCCCGAGATTCACAGAATTTACAGAAAATGCGCCGTTTTATGATTTATATCGTTGTCGGGATGAGAAATTGTTATAAGGAGATTTTGGTCAAATGGCACAGCCCTAATACCTGGTGCTCCATCTGTGGCTTTTCGGCAGACTCTGGGACCATGGCGTTGGTTTTTTTTTTTTGTAGCCATTTCGGGTTTCAAAAAGGGCAGTTTTGATTTTTTTGGAAGGAGACGCTCTCACGACTCGTCGAGTGACGCCACTGACCAGCTAATTGGTGGCACGCACTCTGACGGCGTCACATTTTAGTACCTGCTCGGATTGCTTGGAACCCCAGTCGAGCAGTGGTACCGGGTACTATGACCTAAAACTTTGCTGAGCCAATCCCAATAGGTACTAATCGAAAAGAATCTGCCTTTCAGATTGCTGATTGCATCTAACGATGCATATACTCGGGTTAACATTTGTTTTCGACAAGTAAGGCTTAAACCTGCTGGAATGAGTGAAGATCACGAATAACACCTTGTGTATGCCATTTCAGGTTCGCCACCTCCGACGAGCCGTGGGAAGTACCGGAGTGGTTCCTCGATGATGAACGGAAACACCGGAAGAGGCCGGTGCCGGTCACCAAGGAGATGGTGGAGGAATACAAACAAAAATGGAAGGAGATCAATGCTCGGCCAATCAAACGAGTTGCTGAGGCCAAGGCCAGGAAGAAGAGAAGGGTAAAACACTTGTAGCCTGAGGAGCTTATTGGGAAGTAATCTATGTATTTCCGAATGTATTAATTCCGCCGTTTCTTTTCAAGACGTTGAAAAAAATGGAGCAGGCCAAGAAGAAAGCAGAAGCGGTTGTCAACACAGTGGACATCTCTGAGAGGGAGAAGATGGCTCAGCTGAAGAGGTATGTTGTCACATCTGTGGGGCTGCGAAGACGAAACTGACTGTTTTACCCAGGAGAAAATTTCAATACTGTTTGTGTTTCGTTCAGTATATACAAGAAAGCCGGCTTGGGGAAAGAAAAGAGAGAAGTAACATACGTTGTGAGCAAAAAGGGCGCTGGGAAGAAGGTGAGACGGCCTCCTGGTGTCAAAGGAGTCTTCAAGGTGGTGGACGGGCGCATGAAGAAAGATTTGCGGGGAATGCAGAGAAAGGAACAACACGCTAAAGGAGGCAAAGGAAAGCGCGGAAAGGGACGACAGGCTAAGGGTGGCAAAGGAGGGGTGAAGAGTGGCAAAGGGCGAAAATGAAAATGCATTTGAGTTTCTGCTTTTCGTTATTATTATTCAACTCCCTGGACTTGTGTTATAACTGAGCATTTGTGGAGCTTGGTGAACTAAGATGGTTCAGTTTTGGCTCCTGTATCACAGACAAAATAAACTTGAGTCTCTGTTTTGGAACCTTTGCTGGATTTCTTAAAGACCTGGAGACCTCAGACATGTCTGGATGATATGACATCCAGGTTTTATGTATACGTCTTTGTGAAGATGTAGCTGATTTGCCTTGAACCCCTCAAAGGAAGAGGATTCACTGAACAGCTTAACTGTAAAATGCAATAAAAGTTTATTGATAAATGTTTGTCTCATGTAAATACCAATCTTTGCAATAAAGTTTTTGTTCAGATTGGTTGTTCAAGCATTTTTAAAAAAAAAAAAAACATTTGTCTAATGCAGCCACAGTTATAAAAGTGCAAAAACATCTGTCTTAGACTGCACAGGCCAAGCAGGAAGCAAACACAACCTGATGAACGACCTCTTTTCTATTTCAAAAAGGTGCGAGTACTTCCTGAAGTCTGACCTATCACAGAAACATCTGCTCAGTGTCCTCGGTCATGCTGGATGCTGCAGAAACACTAACGCTGCTGTGACCTAAATAAATAAACTACATTTTTAAAATTTCTATTACCAAATTGTGTGCATCAATGCAAGTGTAAGAAAGCAAATCTGCTCAAGCACTTATTAGGATTTCTAGTACCTGATACTTTATCTGTATTTCAGTTTATGTGTAATTGTAAAAAATGCTCCTGTATGTTTACTTATGAAGTTGCATGTGTGGTTGAGCTGATTTTTAATATCAATACTACGGCTTTACCAAAATGGACTGTTTCCCCCCCCCCCAAAACTACATTACCCATGAGCCTTCAAACTTAAATTGGGTCACGCGGTTCAGTAAAGCGGTTCCTTTTGTAGAAAGGTCTGTTATGTTGTTTTGTTCAGTATAGACGGTTTAGTTTTAATATGTGACCCACGCCTCAACCTGTCATATTACCTTAAACGTCACGTTTTATTCAGTGAGTCTAAAGTTGCTTTAAAAATTAGCTTTAAACTTAGCTAACGTTGCTAGCTAAAGTTGTGCACACCTGTGCTTGCTTTCACTGTCAAGGATCTAACTCTGGTTAGCAGCCTGTCTTCTCCCGGCCAGGATGTTCTTTATTGCTTTGTTGTGGAGCCTGTCGCTCACTGCCGTGGGCCAGCAGGAGGACGAGTGGCTCGACCCTTACGATATGCTCAACTACGATGCTAGCACCAAAACGATGAGGAAGCCTACTGAGGTTGGGAGATTGTTTACTCTGACCCAGCTACATTTGACACGGTTCTGATCGCTGTGAAGACGTTGTGTTGTCCAGCTCTGACACTAAGAGTGTGTATTTGCATCGCAGCCAGCAAGCTATGACAACGTGGGCACTAAAAGAAGAGAGTACAATCAGGACTCCAGCCAGACCGAGCTGACGTCCTGCAAAGAGCAAATGGAGGACTTACAGAAACAGGTTGGTGTTTTGAATAAGAAATCAGGCACAATGCATATTCATATTTTCAAAACGTAAGTTTTCCCCCGTTCAAATTGAATGAGTTAATTGAAGGTGTAGAACTGAAAAACAATTTCCAATTTGTCTAACAGTATGGCTCCAGGCTTATTACTTTCTTCTCATTGTTAGCACAATTGTTGACACGTTTTACACTCCTGAGTCAAGCTCTGTGTTCAAGCTTAGAAAACAATTTCATGTACCTTTTTAAACAGAATTGTGTGGAAGGTTTAAGGAGTCTGGAAAGTTTTTTTCTGAGGGACTTTTGAAATGTAGCCTCTAAAAAGAAACTAAAGTATGATCTGAGGATCAGGGATAGGACTAGCAGCACTCTAAGCCTCTCCCTTTCTATTAATTAGAGTCAGACTTACAGATACTGGACCATCAAGAGTATCAGGACATTACCATAGTAAAAGTCAGGCTGTTACTATGGTATCATCACATAGTTTGCCTATCACATTCAGTCACATTTTATGTATACATGTGCACTCACAAGAAACTAATTATACATGATTTGAGTTTTGTTACTACTTCTAGAACAGCCATCAGTGGGTCAGCAACAAGACTCGGGTAGGCTGAGATGTTTAAATGATGGCGAAGTGTGCCAAGAAGATATCCTTCATATCGTTACACCACCACCACCACCAACCTCACCAGTCTTTAAAAGGCAACAGTTGGCTTGTGCTTTCAGAGATGCTCTTCTGCATACCTTGGTTGTAATAAGTGGTTATTTGTTGCAGTCCTATCAGCTCAAAGCAGTTTGGCCATTCTTCTCAGACAAAGACTCCTTCACTGGATATTTTCTCTGTTTCAGATCATTTTCTGTAAACACTAGAGATGGTTGTGTGGGGAAATCTCAGTAGATCAGAAGTGTCTGAAATACTCGAACCAGCCTGTCTGTTACCAACAACCACACCATGTTCAAACTCCCCTTTCTTCTCCATTCAGATGCTCAGTTTGAACTTTAGCAGATGTATTCAAGCAGAAAGGATGTCAGCTGATTACAGTATTGGGATTTTATACTTTGTGTTGAGTGTTTATACAGTGTGGAGTTGCTGGTGACATTGGATATACAGTGACTTGCATTGCCTTAAAACAGGACCACTGGTCTTTCCCATAAACCCTGAAGCTTGGACTGGGAAACAAATGTATTCCGTGCAGGCGCTTCAGATATTCTGCTTTTCCTTCATTCAGAATGAAGATCAAAAGAAGACGATCAAGCTCATCTCACAACAGCCAACATGCAGTCCAGTGTTCAAGCGATTTCTGAGCAGACTGTTGAAGGAAATACAAAGAGTGGGTGTGGTAGGTGGTCATCTCATGTTTTATGGTGAATTATGAGATTTTAGTTGAACATATTGTGCCATAATTTTTATTCTCTGGTTCAGTAATTGGCCAAGTGTCATAAATATTGCAATTTTAAGACACTTGCTCTAATTTCTCCCCAGCCCAGTGATTCCACAGATGTCTTTTATGATGCCAAAGTCAAACTGTCCAAACAAGCCATGACAGAGATCCAGACACTTCTGGAGGGTGAAGACAGATGGAGAACAGGCGCCCTGGACAATGCCATTAGTCAGATACTCGTGGACCTTAAACCGCATGATTATGAGGCCTGGAAGTGGCGATTTGAAGACACCTTTGGGGTGGAGCTGGACACAGTATTAAAAGTAAGTTTTTAGTAGTTTTTACCTCTGGTCTCCTTCTATTCTGACTCGTCTTAATGCTTCTGCTGTGCTTTAATGGTTTCTATTTTCTGTAACCACTCAAACTGTACTCTGCTCTCTCCTCCAGATCGGGTCATTTATCCTGATTATAGTAGCCATTATCAGCACCGAACTGTGGACAACGATCTCCTGGTTTGTGCAGTTCCGACGACTGTTTGCCGTCTGCTTCTTCGTTAGTATTATCTGGAACTGGTTCTACCTGTACAAGGTAAATAGGAGCTCCTGCAGTTTTCAGTGGTTTCAGTTTAGCTGTAATTCAGTGCTTTGATTGTAAAATACAATGTTTTTAATAAATATGTATATTTTGTTCAGATTGCCTTTGCTGAGCATCAAAATAATATAGTGAAGATGGAGGGCTTTAATGCAAAATGCACTGGGGTGAAGAAAAATTGACTGGAGTGACAGTTTGAAAGGTATGCAATCACCAAGCACGAACAGTCACGGCATTCTGTGAAAACCTCCTGGATCTAAAATATTAACTGGCTGAGAAAAACATTCCTTTTTAGAGCGTATTAAATATTTTTTTAGAGCGTATTAAATATTTTTTAGAGTGTATTAAATATCATTTTGAAATACGTTTCACTGCACAGCCATGAGATGGAGAGGAATTTAAGTCCCTGTGGAGTCATTGTGCAAACTCTGAAGTCTCAGCTGCTTTAACAGTTTTAGACTCCAGCATTGCTGTTTTGCATATATTAAGCGTATTTGGCTCATAACGTCTGCCTAAGCTTGGACCTGTATTTGGTATCCTGCAGAGTGGTTTAGAAGCACCTGGACTCTTCAAGATGACCCTTGTAAGAGATACTATGAAGTTCTTATGGTTAATCCCATCCTGTTGGTACCTCCAACCAAGGTAGGCCACTCTTTGGAATGTCTGTTAAGGGTTATTGAGGTTTTGCGGACACATCACCACTAAACACGTGGTTTTAATTTGGCTGCCATTTTGGAAATGTGACAAACATGTTGACAGCGTAGAAGTGAGCAAATAAGTTGCCAGTCACACACTGCCCACGACCATACGACAACCTCCAGTTGTGAAGTAAAAAGTACAAATTTTGAAATTGCATTTTGAAACATCTTGGCTGCAGCACTGAAGCACAACTTTTGCTTCCATTTCCAGTTTGTGTCACACTTTTTCAAGTTGTGCAACTGCTCAGCTATTAGTTGGCAAGTTGTTGCAGACAAACGTCAAAAATTACAGCCACTGTGGCAAAAACCAAAGTTGTCACCAGGAGGATTTTGGTACAGCACCTTCTTTACAACGATTTTACCCAGCAACCAGTCTACCTTGTTCTAACTGCTATATATTTTTACCATGCCAAGTTTTCCCAAACTGTGTTCCTTGGTATGTGCTTGGACTTTGTTATGACCTAGACATCCTTCCCTTTTTAGGCAATCTCCGTTACCATTACGACCTTCATCACAGAGCCACTGAAGCACTTCGGACAGGGAATCAGTGAATTTCTTCGAGCGCTCCTCAAAGATCTACCAGTTACCCTGCAGATTCCAGTCCTGCTCACTATCGTGATCGCCGTTGTGGTACAAATTGTCCCCTTTTTCACATTAATTCACATTATGGAGCTTGCTTTGTATACACAGCATTATTCGCATTAATAAAGCAATACATTGTATGTCTTTGCTTTGTATATATAAATATATGTTTGACTCTTCTACAGGTGTTCATGTATGGAAGTGTGCAAGCAGCCTTCCAGCATGGCATCATGGCACCTCTACGCCGCCCTCGAAGGGATCCACCACCACCAGAGCTGGAACAACCGCAAGCGCAACCTCGCCTCAGGATCAAGGACCGCGATCATTTTGCAGGAGGGGATGCACCTCAACAGCAACATGCCCTAAGGTACAGAGCTGATGAAGCCAGATTAAACAGGAATGACTTGCATCAGAGGAGACCCAACAGGCAGTGGGTCGAGACTCTAGGAACTGCTGAGGATGAGCCGGATGCTGAGCGGGCCAAGGAAGTTCCTGAGGCAGACCAGAATCCGTCTGTTGAGCCAGATTCAGAAAACCAGCAGGGAGCAGAAGAACGGCCACCAGCAGCAAAGGATAACAGCGCTGGTGCAAACAAAGCCAAATCGGAGCCAAAAGCTGCTCGGTCAGATTCGTCTGAGTCGAAGAATAAAACTTCAAAAGGGAATGAGAACCTTTCTCAAGATCAACCAGACAGAGATGTTGCACTGCTCACACCTGAGCTCCCAGAAGTGCAGCCTGTTGATGCGGTGAGCCCCCCCTTTTTTTATTTAGATTTTTGTTTATATTCATTAGGGCTGCCACAAACGATTATTTTGATAGTCGACTAGTCACCGATTATTTTTGCGATTAGTCGACTAATCAGATCATGCATCCATTAAACATAAAATGTACAGCTTATTGCACCAGCACGCGTCTGCTCTTATATAACTATCATTAGCTTACAGCTTTAAGTGTTTAAGGTGCTAACTAAAAATAAAGACAAGAGGATAGTTTATTAAATTTAAATGAAATTTGCAGATTGTTTCGGTGAAGTTTAATAAACACAGCCGTCTGCTCCTTGCTATCTAAAATTAGAGATGGACCGATCCGATATTACGTATCGGTATCGGTCCGATACTGACGTAAATTACTGGATCGGATATCGGCGAGAAATAAAAAATGTAATCCGATCCATTAAATATCAAAAAAGCACCTCACAAAACTTGCGACACGGCAACTCGGCTCATAACCGTAGCACATCGGAGCAGTGTGCTCACGTGATAGAGCGGCTGTGTGTATTTGTAGCCTCGCTAGCAAACCAGCATTTCATCTCCGAGGAAGTTATCCCAGAGAGAAGTAAAGCAAGTGTGTAAGTTCATCTCTGAATGTTTGTAAAGCGTTCCCACGTTAAGCTTAACAACCGATATATGGAGCGACTGCCTCTCTCTCTCCCTCTCCTGCTGCTACTTCAATCATGAAACTGCTTTATGATCAGCTGATCGGCTTTTCTGTCGCGAGTCCGTCTCTCTTTTTTTGTTTTTGGCCCACTTTGCACCAGAAAGAGGAAACCAGCGGCGGAACAACAGCAGCACGTTTAAGCTTGATAAGCTGTTGTTAGAATTTATTTAATATTACTTTCTAGACCAGGATCCTTTTCTACGTAGCTGACAGCTGGTAACTGTGCAGGGGCGGATCTAGCAAAGTTTAGCCAGGGGGGCCGATAGGCATAGCTGGACTGGCCATCGGGCATACCGGGCATTTGCCCACTGGGTCGATGGTGATTTTTCGTTTTTATGGGCCAATGGGTTTTTTTTTTTTTCCTTTTTTTTTTCGTAACGGTACAAACACTGAAAGGTGGTGGACTGGCCAGATGCTGGGAGATGTGTAAAAATAACTCAATTGTTTGGTAGTGGCTATTGCGGAGCTTTCACAAATTGAGTAACATTAGCAAGTGGTGGAGGCCAACAGGTGCAACATGCTGGCAGGTGGATGACGGAAAGGTGAGGCAGGAGGAGCAGACCCCCGAGGCGGCCGCCGGTCCGAGTGTCAGGTGAACTGAACTTCAGGTGAGAACTTATGACCTGCAGTCTATCTGGGTCAGATATAAACCAAGTTTAGGTGTAGTTCATTTTCGTTATGCTGACTTTTTACAGTCAGTTACAATAACTCGTACTGCGTACTAGCTAGCATGACGGAGTTTATATACAGCTGGGCGGGTGCTATGATGTCACCAATGTTGAAATTTATTTTATTCATAAGGTTAATTAGTTTCCAACCGTCCCAGAAAAAATGGAATCGTCTCATATTCAGAGAAAATATTCGTGTTGAGCTGAAAAGGAACGCGATTTGTCCCGTACTTCAGCTAGAATGAAAAAGACACAAAGCTGGAGTTATTCTGCAGCTGTTTCTTCTTCTCTCATTCTCTCTCCCTCTCTCCCCTGTTGTTGTTTCAATCATGAAACTGATCAATGATCAGCTGATCGTCTCTCTTGTTTGTTTATCGCCCACTTTGTGCCAGAAAGAAGAAACCAGCGGATGTCAGGCTAAACAACAGCAGCACGTTTAAGCTTGATCAGCTGTTGTTAGAATTTATTTAATATTAATTTCTAGTATCAGCTGATGTTTGCTGGAGCCACAGCTGTAAAGCTGCTGGTCATGATGTCGGTTTGGATATGTGGTGAGAGGGAAACATGAAGATGAAACCAGGAGATGTCCTTACTGAATCATCAGAGCTGAACAGGTGATGGAGAAGCAGGTTTACCTTTTAGGTGACATGAATGAGTTGAAGTTATGAACTGTTTCTGAGAGACAACTAACACCAGGATCCTTTTCTAAGTAGCTGACAGCTGACAGTAGCTGACAGCCCTGTGCAGGGGCGGATCTAGCAAAGTGTTGCCAGGGGGGCCGATAGGGCATTAACAGGGAAAGGGGGGACAAAGACATACTTTTCTTTCTTATTCTCATTTAAAATGCTTTTATTAAATAATTATCTGAATCTTACAACAAACTTTTTCATCTGATGTAAAATGTATAGAAATCCATTATTGTACATAGTAATTTTTTTTCAGGGTCCCATCATAATTTCTTCAGAAATAAGTACTGTATATGATGCCAGTATTTTCCCACATTTTCTAGATTTTGTACCAGTACTGTGTGTAAAATGCCATCAAAAAGTCAATTAAGTTTTATTCTTTCTCACCTGTCTTTCTGTCTCCTTTCACTTTTTAAAGGCTGCCATGTTAGAAAAAATATTTTTCCCTGCCATGCTGTTTATTGATGTGGTAAATGAATAGTTTATGAAAATATATTTAAATCTGTCATTTATTATTTTTAATATTCAGTAATGATCATGTCTCACCTCTAGTCATCTCTGTCTTAATTTCAGGTTTCCACCATGTGTTGTAGATAGTTCAGGAGGTTAACTCGACCAAGCAGTCTTTGGGTTTCGGCTAAGTACTGTTTAGAATACCAGAATAGGGAGGATGGTGTAGTTTATTAGATTGATACATATATACCAACAGGACAGCATACATCACTGTGACAACAGCGTTTGTTTTCATTCAAAGGCTTTATGGTTTTTCTTATAATACCTGGTGGGCCGGTCTCTAGTCAAAATGCCCGGGCTGATTTTTCGTCCCAGTCCAGCCCTGCCGATAGGGCATGAACAGGGAAAAGGGGGCACAAAGACATACTTTTCTTTCTTATTCTCATTTAAAATGTCTAGCTTTTGATAAATAATTTTCTGAATCTTACACCCAAAGTTTTAATCTGATGTAAAATGTATAGAAGTCCATTACTGTATATAGTAACTGTTAAGTCTAATATACCCTAGTAAGCTATAGTACTTTTTCCTTTGGGAAGGTACCATCTGTGCAGTCTGCAATTGTGTTGAAGAAAGATGTTGAATCTATTTAATTATTCTTGAAAAATAATTTATTTCTGTGCATTTTCTTTTTCACCCTGCATCAAATTACAGTTGATTACATCGATTAAGCATCATGAGGTGGGGGGGGGGGGGGGTTTCCCTATTTTTTTTTGCTGGGAGTTTGCAACCCTATTAGTTAGGTTGCTTAATATTTCTGCTAAGTACTCTTTAAAATACCAGAATAGGGAGGATGGAGCAGGTTTAAGTTTATTAGATTGATCAGTGTTGCTGACCTATGAAATATTTTGGGTGCAGTGTATTTTTTACATACAGGTATAACAGAATAGCTTTAGTGCAGGGCTCTAGACTAACTTTAAAAATTTAGGCGTACCGGCACAAAAGTTAGGCGCACTCAAATTTTTCAACCGCATTGCTTAACACCGCAGTTTTACATGTGCACTTTCTTTGGGGGGGAAGTCCATACAGACAATATTCATTTCTAAATTATTAACTAACAAACTTGTGCTTAAATTGCTTTGTCAATATTGTAGAAAATGTTAAACTTAATCATCATCTTGGCTCCTCTGACGACCTGTTTGCTGCTGCCTGCTGCTGAAAGGCAGTGGGGAGAGGGGACACTTGGGCAGTGCATTTATTGCAGCATATAATGTGTTTTCTGGATACACTGCTGTTTTTTCAGCATTCAAAGATTGATGGCACCGTGTCTATGGCTATGAATTTCAGAAGGATCAGCCTTAAGCCTTAACTTAACACAAAAGTTATCAATAGTTCTTTTCATCTCTTCTTATTACCCACAGCTACATCCACTTCTGTCAGGCCTAGGCTGCTCACTAGGGCTGGGTATCATCACTGATTTCTATAATCCATTCGATTCCGGTTCTCAAAGTCCTGATTCGATTCAATTTAGCCTCAGACAGTCAGAAATATTATAATTCTGATCATTTATCAGCGCTGATACACATGAGACTTCATCAGAATTGTGAACATCACAGCAGATGCCTTTGTGTCAAAGTAACTGAGAATAAAACACAGAAAAACATGAAGGAGATTTTCCTGGTCTGGGTTTTATAGCAGATAACCTTAAAAATATTCTGCAATATTCTGCAATTTTGCATAATTTTAAGAAGTTTAAATTTCTTCAGTATTGAACAGCAGAAATTAGGCTTTCTTGTCCGAGGTCATTTAAGTGAAAAAAAGAAAAAGAGAAGAAAAAGACAGCGGCCGACAGCGCTGTAAACAACAGTAGACTGGTGGGTAATAAGCCAATGAATAATGCAGAAAACAGATTTGAGACGGGAAACTGTTCTTGAAGTACAGAGAGGGAGAGAGAGAGGGAGGGAGCTGTGCATGAAGTGTGATTTTTATCATGGTGGAAGCAAAACAGCAAAACTCAGAGGGAATTCATGACGACATTGATCACATGTGAAGCGTAGTTTGCTGCTTCTTTTGCTGCTGGCTTGGTGAATTTTGGTTGGAGAGACAAAACCTGCAGCTCAGAATCAGCGCAAAAAAGACGGAAACACAGCGCCGACCCGACGCATCAGAATCGCTGAGCTCCGACAGCGTGTCCGTGTTCGGGCCGTGGGGTGAGAAAGCCGAGAAAGACAAAGCTGATTCTGATGCGTCGGGTCCGCTCTGTGTTTACGTCTTTGTGTGGAATCCGTTAATGAATTGATATCGCTTTATTCAAGCTACTCACCTCTCTCTCCCACCTGCACTTTCAACTGGACCACGGCCAATCAGAGAGGTCCCGCCCCTGACTATCTCTGATTGGTTTAGTCCATGATAGGGGCATAATGTGTGTCTGTTGTTGACCACACGGAGTTGCAGAGATTTTTTTTTTTTTTTTTTTTTTTTTTTTTTGTTACCCGAAAATATTTGGTCGCACCGGTGCGACCAAATATTTTTTTTTTTAGTCGCACTGAAAAATTGGGTCTCTAGAGCCCTGCTTTAGTGTTGTTGTTTATTTAAACTTGAGTATTGTTGAGAGATTTATTCTAAATGACACTTCTTCAGCTGAGAGTCTAAGAGTGAAGAGAGACACACTGTAGATCTTTACTTGCAAGGGCGGTCACAGAACGCTCACAACAGAGTGGGGGCCCTGTGATGCGCGCTCCGTTACCGCTCTGGTCTTTATTTATATACAAAGCAATACAACAGTGAATACGTCTATTCATAGGCAGAGGAATGTTAGTGCGTAGGGAGTGAAGATAAGAGTGGTTCAGGTGTATGTGTGTGTGTTGTGAGATTCAGAAGGACGCAGCCCCTCTTCTTGTTAGGGAGCGCAGATAAAAGTGTCCAGCTCTCCTCTTCCTGCTTGTTCAGCTATTATCGCTATGAGAAAGAATTTATAAAACAGTCTTGTAGTGGACAACAGTCTAAGTCATCAAAAGGTCAACATACAGTATTCTATCATATGCAAACTTATATCATTAAAAGCTTATACTGACTGCTAAGTATAATTTTCCATTGACAAGTATGAACTTATACAAAAATGCAGCAAGATATTAAAAAAAACAGTTTTATTGATTAAAAAACACACTATATCGGATTCATATCGGTATCGGCAGATATCCAAATTTATGATATCGGTATCGGACATAAAAAAGTGGTATCGTGCCATCTCTATCTAAAATATAACAGGACACCGGAGTATATTCTCGAGCATCTCACACTTCTGATAATCAGTTGTCTGCTTGACGTTTATTCGGCTGTGTAAAAACTATAACTTTAATCTCAGCCAAACCGATTTACTCAGGAACAAATAAAATACTGAAAAAAGCCAAACAATAACATTTTAAGTTATCTAAGTGACTTATACATCATGTTTAACCTGAGTAGCGAAAGACGGTGGTGGGTTTGAAAACGATTTGCCAGGAGTCCGGTGTTCTCACCGGCTCTAGTGAGCCTTGAACCCCGCTTAGCTATCGAGCTGGTGGGTAACAGACGTCTCCGAAGACGTCGGAGCGCTTTTGAAAATATGTGGTGTCTTGATAAACTGAGCAGATATTTGAGGTTAACACAGCTACATTCTCGCCTGAAAATATGTTAAACGTTTATTTTGTGACCCAGAAAGAATAATAAGAGTAATATTAAAACTAACTAGCTGCCGCCATTGTTGGAAACTGAGCAGGGCCGCGCTATGAATTCTGGGACACAGTTTCTTCTTCTTCAGGTTTTAACGGCAGCTGGCATCCTTGTACATGCAGTGCTGCCATCTTCTGTTTCAGTCCGTTATTACACTCTTAAATCCTACTACTTATTCCTGCGTCTTTGGGATCTTACAAAGCTTCAAACGACGCGTTGACTATTAAATTAGTCATCCACGATTTTGATAGTCGACATAATGGTGACTAGTCGACTAATCGTGGCAGCTCTAATATTCATCCAACCAAATTAGACACACAACAGTGGTTTTTAACGGAGACTAATGTTGTTCTTATTTTTTTAATGCACTCATGGACGGGAAGGTGACTATTCACATGCAACATAAATTGGTAACAAAGTATTTAATGACATTAACATTTCATTTTTCCTGCATTTTTGTCTGTTGTTGTTGTTGTTGTTGTTGTTGTTGTTGTTGTGTGTTTTTTTTTTTTTTTTTTTTTTTATACCTGCTGAGTTTGTCTTAGTTTTGTTAATGTAGAGCCAGTAATGCGTTATCATTACTGCTTTTTTTCTGCTTTGTATATGTTAGATTGCTGTTGCTACCACACCACTGACGTTTGTTCAACAACAGTGGATTTCAACCCTGGTGAGCTTGATGGAGCTCACTCAGTATGCGCAGCAATAAAGTGCATGTCAGCGACTGTATCTTGATTACATCGTTTTGGTTTTGTCATTTGAGGACGTTTTGCAGCAAATAATTAGTGGCTTCATAGTTGTATAGTTTACACATTTGCAAGTTCCCTGGTTTGATCCCAGGAGGAGACAGCTGATGGGTAAACAGCTGTATCAAATTAAGCATGGAGCTACCCGCTGTGGTAACTAAAATGATAACTTTGAACTCCAAATGTGTTTAACGTTTTGTGATTATTATTATCTTTATGTAGTTGAAAATCTCTTAATGGCTAAATTTTAAACTTTGTTTTATGAGTGTATTATTTGCTGCTAAAAGCTACTTTTTAATATGTAATTAATTTGTAATGCATTTCTGTTCTGTTTCTCTGCAGCACCCGGAAGCCTCACTTGAAGACTCCTCACTGCCACGCTCTGAAAATTTTAAAGCTCCCGTCCAGGAGACTAGTCCAGCGGTGGATTAGATGGTGCTCAGTCATCTTTTGGTGGAAATAATTAATACATCTGACTGACAGATGTACAGATGGTGTTAAAGTGAATTAACAGGATGATGGGATTACCACCACGCAGTGTGGTTGTTTGCTGCTGTGCGGTCACCTGTATGTGGCTATCCATGAGGGACAACTGCTTGGGATAATTGTGTTTTGCTGGTGAATTCTGATTTCCCACTGGCAAAACGTTTGGGAAATCATGCAGCACCAGGCTGGAACAGTGTTGTTTACTCAGTTTGGTGTTCCTGTGTGCTTTTTGGTGTCTTTGGAATCGTTGTTAAAATTGGAACTATATTTGGCGAGCTGTATAATAAGTCGGTGCTGCAAATTAAAAAAGATGTTTTGAATTTTTAACTAGAGCCTGACTGAGGACACATTTTTGGAACTGTTGGGGACTTTTAAGGAATGAAAAGTTCTGAATACGTAGAAATAAATACACTATTACTAATGTTGTTTGTCACTGGGCTGTAAGATATTTTTATGTTTATTCTTTTGAAGAAATGCTACCACACATTTTGGTTTTGCTAGATATCATTGATGAACAGTGATGGGAATAACGGCGTTACAAGTAACAGCGTTACTTTTTTCAGTGACGAGTAATCTAACTAATTACTATCCTATCGTTACAACGCCGTTACTGTTACTAACAAGAAAATGCCGTGCGGTCACATTACTATTTTTCAACAAACAGACGGTTGAAGCTGTCTTCAGCTTACCGCATCTTATATCAGTTGCACGGAAGTAGTTCTTAAGTAATCTGTGCGCTACAGCTTTGAGCAGCTGCGCGCGCTCCCGTGGGCGGCAATCACTTTGCAGCTGACGATCACTTTTTGGCACAACACCTGGAGCTCAGGGGGCAAAACAATCACATGAGTGCCGCTGTTTGACTGAGGAAGAATAAAGTAGTCGTGGTAAGCCAATCACATGACCACTTTAAGATGACAAAGCAACAAGGTGATATATACCAGTTTATAAATTGTGTTGATAGGCCACATAAAACCAGAGTCATGATAAACAATATATACGCGCCGTTTTTACTGAATCATTTCGCCATGTTTACTGTCTAAGGACAGCGCTAGCAAGCACTCTCTGCTTATGACCAAAAAATAAAAACAAACAAATAAAAAATCCACCCCTTTCATGTTGGTGGAAGAATGCACCATGTCGACCAATCAAAAAATTATATGGCAACATGACATTTGGTTGTCTAGGAAGAGGGGGAAGTTTTAGGAGTGACGGTGAGAGAGAGAGAGAGAGGGAGAGAAAGAAAGCAGAAAAAGAGAGCGAGATTTGTGACGTTTAGCGTGTTTGGAGTGTGTAGTTAATGTGTTGTCTTGTGTAGTTAGTGTGTAGTGTTGTGGATAGTTTTGTGTTGTGTGTCAGAACAATGAGGCGACTGCTGTCTCCAGGTAGAAACAGGAGTGATACACCTG